>NW_017259412.1:60524-63777 GCF_001594045.1 Atta colombica
CATGTACTTTGTCATAATGCTTAGGAGATTTAAAAAAATGAGCTTTATGAGACACACACACACACACACACACACACACACACACACACACACGCGCGCGCGCGCGCAGAGAGAGAGAGAGAGAGAGAGAGAGAGAGAGAGAGAGAGAGAGAAATATATTGTAGTATAATTTAATCTTTAATTTTTACTAAACTTAATCTTTAATTTTTTACGCCTTTAATTTATTACTGCACTGTATGTACTATGTACTTACATATTTAAACCTAATATACTGCAAATGTAAGTGACTTGTGACAGTGTAAGTAACTTGGGATAGCATGTACTTTTGTTTGTAAATTTAGTCATGATATCCATGAGTCTCTAAAGAAAATTTTAAATTTTAAAATTTAAATTTTCTTTAGAGACTCATGGATAGATATCACAATTAAATTTAATAAAAATACACGTTGTCATCTATATATATGGTATAGCAAATATTGCAGAATTCCCTAATTTCATTATCTGCTTTGTATGGGTGCTTGATTAAATTTCCTTTTATGTAATCTTCACTAATCTTCTTTCATTTTATATAATAACTGAGCATGTTTTTTTCATGTAAGTTTTCTATCACATTAATACTGATCAATACAATATATTATGTACAAATATGATAAAACGAATTGTTATGGAATTATTGGTTTTAACGATGTTTTATCGATGTCTTTCATAGTATTTTGAAAATAAAATATAATTGTATTATATTAAAGGAGATATGTAATTCTATTATTTTTATCCCATTATTTTTCTTCAATATAATTTAAACGAAATTTATGAAATTTAATTTAGTAAATTTTACAATTAAGAAAGCAAGTAGAAAAAAGGACAAAGTATGCAATTATGAATTGGCTTATAGGATAAAGTGGATGAATCCGAGAGCATGCATAAATGAGGCATATACTCCTACATCCATCGAACATATGGCAAATGTGGCAACTCACGGAATATGGATTGTACCTTCGGTAATTGGCAGTATCGAGCTTATACGCCGTTCGTCAACATGGGCTCAGTTTGTTTCAGCTTGCGTATACGGCACTTCCTTGATCCTTGTCTTTGCAGTATCGACTTTTTTCCACAGTGTGCACTATTGCAATCATAACAGGTATTTAATCATAGTTTTTTACCATTCTTATTTCTTTCAAATTTTTTGAGACACGTAAGATAGTAAACATGACATTCATCGCGCATAATATTTTAGACAACTAAAAGATGCATTGCATCGTTGCGATCGTGCTATGATTTACATCTTCATAGCAGCCAGTTACTTTCCATGGTTAAATATAGAACACTTCTCAGACGATGAGCTTTTGTTCGCGATGCGATATGTCGTTTGGATCATGGCTGTAATGGGTATCCTCTATCAGCAGATCTTTCACGAGAGATACAAGATGCTCGAAACTATTTTCTATGTGGTTATGGGTATTGGACCTAGCGTTGCGATCCTTAATGTTGTAAGTAAAGTAAAATTGTATTTAGATTGCTTATAATTGCTTGAATTTCATTTTAGAAGAGAATGAACACGAGAAATATTTTGTTCAAGCAAAATATATTTTATACATAATTTCATATGATTTAAAATCTTATCTTAATAATATCTCGATTAATTTATGATAAATATTTTTACAGTATAATTATTACAATATTACGGAATTGAAACTGGGTGGGCTGATGTATGTTCTTGGCTTAGTATTTTTCAAATCGGATGGTCGTATACCTTGCGCGCATGCAATTTGGCATCTTTTCGTAGCTGCGGCGGCTGGATTTCATTATTACGCGATTCTGAACCATGTATTTCCTGAAACAGACTCGACGAATATTCTTGGACCATCTACCGATAGCATGCCACAATTATCTAATATACTAAAGCCTCATATAGAATTGTAAGAGTGGTATACTGTTTTTTACAGTGTTTCTTCCAAATATTAAATATTCTAAAATGTATAGTTTTATGAAGGGTAAATATTTTACGATAGAGGGATATTATTTAATTTATGTATATGCCTATATATTATGTATTTTCAGACTTTGATAAGAAATTTATTTTTTAATCGTGATTTGCGTGTGTGCTGGTCTATTAACTAGACGTTTTCTCGTAATTATTTCAAATGTTTCTCTCAGTAAACAGAAATCGTGTATATATAATGTATAAACGCAATAAACGCTATAAAAAAGCGTAGTGAATTAAATGGTATGTATTAAAACGAATGAAAAAGAAAGATTTTTAAGTACCTGACGGCCATATAAGACTTCATTCATATATTATGAATGTGTTACATATTAAAAATAAGACAAAAAATATGATATTATATTACATTATATTAACAGATATTAATATAACGCAGTTATATTGCTAATTACATAACGAGTTCGAATATACATCTAGCGAATATTGTATCATTCATATTCCATTTAGTATCAGATTTAATGTTTTGACACTACTCGTGAATAATTATTAAGTAAGAAAGAAAATTTTATCATTCTTGTATTTTTTCAAATACAGATGGAATATTTTTTGGGAAAAACATTATTTTGTTTTATCTTATATAAGTTTGATAAAGTAAACTTCTATATTAAATAGTAAATTTCTATATTAGAATCTTTACAAAATACAAATGCCAAGTTTTATCTTAGCGATGAATGGAAATCAAATTGACTGAATACATATTACTTTCTGCTGGAAGTGTCTTTCTATTTGCAGATATATTGTGCCAAAATTAAATTAAACTCGCGTATGTCCTACCTTAGGATATTTTCTTCCAATGAACTATTGATGTTTCTTTAAGGAAAAACAAATGAATGTATTATTTGAATCATACTTGTTTCGCTAACATTTTGATAGGGAATCACAAAAAAAAAAAGAAAAAATGTTATATAATATATTTTGCTGTAATTATAGAGCGTTTTTTGAAATGTAATATATTGAGCAAACGGCCTTATTTGTATTATTACTAGATATGATATATAATTGAACGAAATTATATAGCTTTATATAACAACTATGGATACTTGTTGTTAGAGTTAAATTATGATATGTTTATATCAAAACGCGCGCGCGCGCGATCTAATTTTTTTAATTCCATATATATGTATATCAATTATATATTGAAATTAGTATATATAGTAATAGACAATATTTGTATGTATACGTACGTATATCGTGTGTGTGTCATACATGCATATATATGTATATATAAATATATATAAGTTTGCTTTCCAA
>NW_017259412.1:63877-64351 GCF_001594045.1 Atta colombica
CTGTAAGAGATAAGCATTGTTTCTTTTATCAAAAAGAGAATGACGGACATTGTGCATCAATAATTTCTTCACATCCATCACCTTCCGTTTTAATGATTGAAGTTCATATATATATATAAACAAACAAAATTTTCCTCTGAAATTTGCTTGCAAACGCTTTAAGATATTTAAAAGATATTGACCTCTTAAGTTACTGAACTATAGGAATGAATAATATCGAAATATCTCTTATTTTGTTTTGCTGTGAAGCAAAAAGTGTACCAAGTGTTTGTTAATGAACTTCATCATTAAAACAGAAGATAATGGATGTGAAGAAATTATTGATGCACAATGTCCGTCATTCTCTTTTTGATAAAAGAGACACAATGCTTGTCTCTTACAGCTTGAAGCCATCATTTTGAAAACATTTATTAATTACAAAACATTTATTATGGATGTATGGAACACTTTGCGCGCGCGCGCACCGCCCCCCCC
>NW_017259412.1:64374-76876 GCF_001594045.1 Atta colombica
CACACACACACACGTACGTACGTAGATATGTATATAGAATGTACTGACAATGTGAAATATTATGAAAGTCTTGATGTAATAAGAATATTAATTTGCGATGTATTTATATATATGCCATGATATCGCAAGGAGCAAAGTACAAAATGTTATCAGTTACAAATTATTCGCTGTCTATTTTTGTTGTTGTATACTTCGTGGACCAAAGTATCGTGGAGGAATATGTAACACACACACACACACACACACACACACACACACACACACACACACATCTTAACAATGAGTGTAATACTTAATTAGAAATAAAACATTATATATTGGTCAAAAATTATTTCTTAGCAAACTTTACTTTTTATCATAGTAGATAGAAATGGTGTAAGTTGTGCGCGCGCACATATTATATAATCATTATACTTAATATAATATAAAATTGCATATAGAGGCGCGCCTATTTTAGTCTTCAGAAGAGTTTCCATAGTGATAGCAGCAAACAAAGCGAGAATCGAACGAGCCGAACGACAATAGGATAAGAATTTCTGATCGGTTATTATCGGTCTTAAACAATTAATTGAGCAATCTGGAATCTGTGCAACGTATAATCATGAAAATTAATATGTGTATGTTTTTGAAAAATGAAAAAAATGCAATTGATATTTTTTCGATAAAATAATAAATAGATTATCTGTGTGATTCAATTTGGCGAGTTATTATTATCACTATAAAGGTGACATATATAACGATACCAGTGGTGAAACAAGAAAATAAATAAACATGGATAATGTTACGTATGATAAGATGGAGAATGAAACTGCATCTTTGGCTGCCAACGCGCTTAAAATGCCATCATGGTTAATGGAGATGACCGAGTATGTAGCATTCTTTCGCACATTATTACTTTTCAATTTTTTAAGAATAAATATGGCATCGTTTTTTTTTATTTTCACTTTTTATCCTTTATATCAGCAATGTAGAGAAGATTAATACAAGTAACGATGCCAAATCATTAAAAATGGAAACATTTGTTTTAATCGATGATCAGCATCATTTAAAAAATATCATCATCAAGAAGAAAGATGAAGATATGTAAGATATCTATGTATATATTTTGACAATAGCTCATTTTTTCAAGAATATATGCGTTATAAAACGATATTTTGCTTTGGTATTGTTATAGAAATAATCAACCTAATAATTATCAATCAAACTTGAATCATCTTTATATCGATGCTAATATTACATTACAAACACCATGCACGAGCAAATCACTGCCGAATACACCAAAGAGCGAACAAGTACAAGTTAAACGAAGAACACGCGCTTGTTCTGCCGTTGTGAATGCAAAGCATCGTACGAAGAATGATTTTCATGGTTTGGACGCATACTTGGAAAGAAAACAGATGGAAAAGCATGGGATGTATTTGACATTCAGAAATTATAACGACGATAAAATTGGCGATGAGGATCAATCTTACTTTGAACATCGAATATCAAGTGTCCCGAATCGTGCAGATACACGATTACATTTGTCAGATGACAATTATCTTAACGATTCCACATTTAGTACACAGAATGAAGGAAGTCCGAAATTATTATCTGGTCAATATCATGAAATCTTTAAATCTCTCTGCTTTATTTAAAAACAATTTTGTTAAATCATTTGTTATTTTTTTCCAGCTTTTTCAAATAGCTGGTTGATGTCCTACATCTTGTTGAAAGCTTACACATACATCTTACACATGCATATGATAGAAATATAGAATATTAACGCGTTGTCTGCCCAGCGAGCTTTCGCGTCTTATAATTCTTACTGTACTTTAAAGAAAAGGAATTCTCATTATCATAAGCATATATTATATAATGACGAAATATTGTCTAATACGAATAAGTAAATAGTAGTGTATATCCCGGCCGGTATATTTTCAATGAGAGAGTATTGTGTTGAATAGCGCATTTTTTACTTTACATTTATTTTTTTGCGTTACTTAAAATTTTATATTGGGTAATATTTTTACTTTTTTCAAGATTTACATTAAAGCTTTAAAATTTCGATAAATTTCGGCCAGTCGGTACAGTAGTACGACTAGCACGGCAATCAACGTGTTGCATTATTCTTTCATCTTTGTAATATGCAAATATGAATTAAATATAATTTAGTTTATATATTATTTTTAGATAAACTATACAGAAATTTTATTATTCCTGAATTACCATCTGGAGACTCATTGGTCATTGATATTATTTCTACCTGGGGCGACAAACATTACGTAGGTCTCAATGGTATTGAAATTTTTTCAAATACCGGAGAACCAGCAAGAATAAAAGAGATACGTGCACATACAACAAGCGTTAATCACTCACCGAACAATCATAATCCTTATACAATAAATAATTTAATTAATGGTATCAATCGAACAAGAGATGATGCAAATTTATGGCTAACACCTTATTCAAATGGTGACCATCATTATGTTTATATGATATTTGAATTCACGATTACTATAGCGATGATCAGAATATGGGTAGGATTTCTTATTAATTTTACGATAATCGTAAAAAAATTATCTATAAATACACATAGAAATACAAGTATATGTGCAGCATGCATATGCGCCGCGGCGGGTGTAAAAATACACTTGAATTGAAATTATTTCCTTTTTTCAGAATTATAATAAATCTAGAATACATTCCTTTCGAGGAGCCAAAGATGTTATTATTAAATTGAACGATATTATCATTTTTTACGGAGAAATCGCTAAAGCTTCAGGGGATGATATGGGTAGCCTTGATTCTTTTGGAGATGTAAGAAGTCTTATAAAAACTTTCGTTATAGAAACATTAACGACACATAGAGTGATCTATTATACATATAATATAAATTAATTACACTTAATTATTCTTAAATCTCACTCACACACACACACACACACACACACACACACACACACACACACACACACACACACACACACACACGCACGCACACACACACGCGCGCGCATGTATATTATAAATTGAATGAAATCAATTTTATATGTAATGCACAAAAATATTGATTGATGTAGACTATATTATTTACGACGGACGAAAATATTCTGGAATTGATATCAAAACATGATAATACATTCATAGAATTCAATAATGGGACATCAGATTGTGAAGAGAAAGAAATAATTCGTCCAATAACAGCAACAATGACCAATGATCAAGTAAGAGAGCAGTTAATTATTGCATCGATATTTTCATTTAATAATGATAACGATATGTATAACATAGCGCCGCATGTATTAATAAGATAGATAAAAATAAGATAGATATAATGGTAATCTCTTTTTAGATTGCTTCGGCGAGACGTAATAATAGTGACGATTCTATTGAAAATTCTCCCAACGCGGGATGTTATACCAATAACAAAATTCGCAATACCGTTCTTACCCCTCTCTCTTGCCGAGAGATTCAATTAATTATCCTTTCTAATTGGGGATTACAGAATTTGGTTGGTAGGTATAAACATAGGTATAGCGTAAATCACGTGAATTAATTATTGATACAAGTCAAACTGCAGCGTTACATAATATAATCTGCGACATGTATTCAAATCTTTCTTTCGGATTTTCTTGTTATAGGCCTTACCGGTATAGAATTAATCGGGAATCAAGATGTAGCAGTCCCGTTAGTAAATGCCAATTTACATTGTAACGCGGCTGATACACATTTAATGAGACTAATTGACGGGCACAATGTTACAACCGAAATGGATTATATGTGGCTAGCGGATTTAATGTTAAATAAGAGGATTACGATAACCGTTACTTTCGATACGGATGTGTACCTGACTGGAATTCGAATTTGGAATTACAATGCATCTTTGGAGTTGTCTTATTGCGGAGTAAGAGAGAAAGAGAGAGAGAGAGAGAGCGCGCAAATAATTCAAACGTATTGTTCAATAAATGAGAGAACTGAATTCTGATTGCAACGACCAATCTTCTTGCACAGGTGAAACAGTTACTAATTAAATTAGACGGTAGACAGTTGCATGATGAGAATTATTCTGATGGCTTCCTATTGAGACGCGCGCCGGGATCTTGTCATTATAATTTTGTCCAAAAAATTAGTTTTCTTAATCCACCTAATCAAGAACAATCTTCGAATCAAATCATCGATCCAATTACAAAATCACTCGAAGGTATATGTCATTCAGAGACGGCGTATAAAGCAGGCAAGATAGAAGTGTGCGTGCATATATCTATCTATATATAGGTATAAAAAATTAAAAAATGTCCTATCATGCATCACACATAACTTTTTAGAACTCGAGTCTTTCGATTCCAATTACGAAGCTCCGTCGATGCCACGCGGATTCGTTTATCAAATAATAATTTTCTCTACATGGGGAGACTCTTACTACGTGGGCCTCAATGGAATACAACTATATGATAATTATGGAAAAGAAATCAAATTAACTGCAGATAGTACGTTCAGTTTACGTTTAGTTTCAGCAAAACTTTGCGAGAGATTTAATGATTTATGCAATCTTTGCTTCTTTAAAGGAGAAAAAAAAATTGAAAAAGTGAACAGAAAAAGAAATAAAAGAGAATTTCTAATTATAATTTCTATTGATATATATATATATATAATTTATTGATATTTATCAATGTCAATCCTGTCGTTAATGCCGATCATCTCTTGCTAGATGTAGCCGCATTTCCCGAAAGCGTCAACATAATAGAAGGAATAGACAACGACATTCGTACACCAGACAAACTTATTGATGGGATAAATGATATTCGAGATGGACGACATGCTTGGCTGGCTCCTATACTTCCTGGACAAGTAAGCGAAAACAAACCGTACAAGATAATAATAGTCAATTAATTTCCCGCTATGCATTTCTCAGACAAATCGCGTGTATTTAATATTTTATCATCCCATTATGGTATCAATGATCAAAATCTGGAATTATGGAAAAACCTCACAAAGGAGAGTTAAAGAATTTGCAGTAAGAGAAACCAATTGCATTTACACACAAGTATCACTTATAATTCTCCAATTTGTTCAAATTGTTCTAAAATCATATTTATATTTATATTGCAGATATTAGTAGATGACTTACTAGTTTACAATGGGACATTGGATAAATATAACTCATACGGATTGGTAACGTTTGTAAAGGAAAACAGCAATGAGAATCTAGTAAACCGGTAAGTCGTAAAAGCAATGTTATTTACCAACAAGAGACAAAAATACAAGAAAAAAAATTTGCTTGTTGCATGTATATCATACAAATTGTAGTTCAGAGCAAGAGGGTCATCTTTTAAACTTACGAAGAAATACCTCGGGCACCAATTCATTACCGGATCCATCCCTTCGTCCGCATACATCTTTACAATTTAAATAATCGTAATGCTGTAGATATTTATCAATACATATTAAAATGTATTTTTATACTTACAGACTACTAAGATAAGACTTTCATCTTTATATTAGTGTTCCGTTTAAATAATTAATGGCATTAATAGCGCACACGCACGCACGCGCGCGCGCGCGCACACACACACACACACACACACACACACACACACACACACATACAGTATCCCGAAATTTAATATCAATGCAGCGTGAAATTTTGTGAAAAATTAAGTGACAAAAGTATAAGTCATTTTTCTTCATAAAGTAATTTTTTAAGTATAAAATAAACGTTTAAAGTTTAACTATATATAATAGGACAGTGCGCGTGGCAATGTTTTTGTTTAGTATCTAATACTATTGCATGCGCACATCATGGACTTTTTACTTTTTAACGCTTTGCAACTTATAATTATTTATAGTTAAACTTAACTTATAATTATTTATAGTTAAAGTTAATTTATAATTATTTACAGTTCAAAATAAAAAAATAAATTTAAACTTATAATTAAACTTAAACGTTTATATTAAAATGTTTATATTAAAAATCTACTTCACGGGAAAAAATAGCTTACGCTTTCATCACTTAATTTTTTACGAAGTTTCATACTGCAATAATATACTCTCAAATTTCGAGTCACCCTGAGTGTACACAATACACGCGCGCGCGCACGCACACTGTTGTGCAAAAACCGTAATGGGTATATTTCTGAGAGCATTTTGAGACAGAAAATTCTAATACCAAAATGTTGAGAGTATAATAATTTTTAAATTTATATAAGCACTTAAAGTTAGCGAAGAATCATACCTAAAGTTCGCGCGCTTAGGCAGGCTGGATTTTTCGTTGTATCACATCCAAATGCGCGAACTTTAGGCGGTATGATTCGACAACTTTATTAAAGCCTCGACATTTTAGTATTAGAATTTTCGACTCAAAATAATCTTAGGAATTTATCTTTAAGCATAATTGTTACGATCTTTATCAAACATCCTGCATCAATGTGTAATAATATTGTATTGTATATTTCAGCAATAACTATTCCATATGAATATTAGATGTACAAAATTATATTTATCTCGGATCTTGTAAAAATAATGAAAATAATGGTGATATAAAGATTATAGTCTTTGATTAAACCGCAAGCATGAATAAAAAGATTTTATATATATATATATATATATACATCAAATGTATTACATGTTTCGGATATTTCATTTCTCCTATATTCTCGATGTGAATTATGTAACATGTTCAGTTATGAAAGTAATTATATACTCATGGTTTCTGTCAATGTATAGAAATATTTACTTAGTCCATTCCCTTGTCTTGAAGTCCAATATTCCTTGCTTTCGAGGATAATTGTTTCAAATACTCTATATCGTTAAATACTACTTGTGCTCCGTCACTTGCAATATATTTGATAGAAAAAAGAAAGTAAAACTTGTATAATATATATATATATATAAATTAAGATTACATAAATTTTCTATACATATAAAATATGTATATTTTCTTTTACATAATAATATACAAATTATTAAATTATCTTATATAATTTTTGTTTCAAGTTTGTTTCTCCGTTCGTTATGATCTTTCGAACACCTTCGAATTGAGCTATGTTCTAAAATTGACATGAGCTATGTGCTAAAATCATAGGCCCTAAATTCATAGAACGTGCTTACAACGATGTTAGCGCGTTAACATGCTATAATTAACGTTACGCATATTATAGAATTTTAGAGATAAAAGCGCATTCTGAATACGAGTCATAAACTTATAAGATAGGCAGAGCGTTCATACGAGAAAAGTTAAAGCTGATAACATTGGCCTAATTTCCGAGGTTCAAATCAGAATGCAAGAACCAACCAACTATAATCGAGTATTCCCCTGTTACAGTCAAACGACAAGGGAATGTTCGACTGTAGTTGATTGGTTCTTACATTCTGATCCGGTTCAAACCCTCGGTGGAAACTAGTTGTTTCTCTCTTTCACAGTTAGCATTAGGTGGGGGATCTTGAGCATAAGGCCACAACTCTCGAACATCTGTCTTCGTTGCTCTCAATCACTTCCCGGCCGTGGCGACCAATTAATTCACTATTAGAAAAGAAGAGATCTACCCCGCGACTGTTTCTTTCTCTTTCTATTAAGTCTTCAGCTCTCTAGTACGAATGCTCCATCTATCTTATAAAAGTCTATGGATTTAAGGATGCCGTGTAAACGTGGTCAGATTCAGAGTGATTTCAGAATTTAGATTTCTAGCAGAAAATGCAATCTTATCTTGTTCAGTGAACTATTATATATAGGGGAATAAAATTTGTAATATTTTTTACGATTACACGAGATTTTGAAACATTCTCTCGCTGGGAATAATGTTTTTAAACAAAATATTCTTACATAACATTAACGATTAATCGATATTTATCAATGGCATCTCTCGCTATAACAGATAACATTAATGTGATTTCAAGACCGAAAGTTAGATTTTGTCAATTTTCCGACAATACGCGAAACAAGATAGAGATTGTTGAAGATTCTAAACAACAATCTGGCCTACAAACAAGTGGTCTAAGAATCAAGAAAATAGTGACTCTTAAGAAACCCATTAGAGTTGTAAATCCTAAAAAATTTGCAAATATTTGTGACAAAGATACATCTTCAAGTAATATTGACATTTTGTCACATTATTGTAATACATCTGGCAATGTTCGAAATATGTCTTTGTCCAATAAAAATATGTCAAGAATCAAGAGTACAATTCTGTGTGATGCAAATGGTATTCAGAAAACAAAGAATAGTAGTAAAATGTTGCAACGACAGAACAAGAGTTCACAAGATGACATTTTAAAAGACAACGCAAAGAATGTACGACAGAACGGAAAAGAAAATAAAGATAAACTATCGAATAAGTCTGCATCTAATAAAAATAAAATAAGCGATACAACAGGAAACTTTCATCATAGTGTACAATCAGTTACTCGAGAGAAATTTAAACTTCCTATGGATAATATTCATATACCAAAAGTAAATATTCAAGATTTTAAAACATCAAAAATGACAAAGCCGCACTCTGCATCAAGCATTATTAAAAAAACAAGAAATTCAATGATCGAAGGGAGAATTCTTAATGCAAAACCAGTTTCGCATTACAAAACTATGACAAGAAATAGAATATCTCCAGTCCAAAAAATTATATCACGTAACGTGTCAGGTCCTAAAATCAAAACATCTGTGGGATCAGTTTTTCGCAAGGAACAAGCTGATCCAAAATCAGGTGATACAAATGAAAGATGTATCGTTGCATTAGATGTTACTACGGTACAAGATTTAGCTCAACCAGAATATAATTCTATCATATGTACTGTTAATAAGCTGAAAGAACTTGAACGGCAGAAAATTGTAGACATCAATCATTTGCCATTTGAGCTGAAGAGTTTTCTAAATGGAAAGGTAAAACAAACTATTACACACACACACATACACACACACACACATACACACACACACACACACACTTTATTTATTTGAAATCATTTTTTTGTTACAGATTTCTGCAGCACTTGATTTTCCGTTGGATGAGACACTTTATAAAAATTTGATAGATTTGAGTATAGATGAAAAACAATTGCCATCCACCATTACACGAAGTAAGGATCCAGAACCACGGCAAAAAGATATAATACCACAACTTTCTCACTTCTTCATACCCGAAGATATAAAGGAAATTTGTGAGGCTGTACATGTTAAGCTTCGAGCATCAAAGATTGATGATAATTGGAACGCCTTTAAAATTAGCAACAGAATACTCGATTGGAAATACAGTGTAGATGACATAGATTAACGTTTATTTTTCTCCTATATAATTTTGTTCAATGAAATTGTTTAAATTTTAAACTGTATAATATCTACAGCGTAAGTAAAAAATTACAAAAAAAATATCAACTGACAATACAATTAATAAGAATACACAGAATATAAAGGCAATTTATTCAATATATATATATATTTTTTTTTTTAACATAGAATAAATTATTAGAGATATATTTCATCTAATTTATTGTTTATACTTAAAGAAATATCATACATTTAGTCTAATGAAAAATTATTTGTTTTATTTACTCGTGAAATGATATTTTTATTGATTTTCCATCAGAATCAAATTCTGATGGCATTGACACAGAATTGCCATAGTATCTACGTTGTAGATAAAGATAGATGCGACATAAATTGTAGTAGAGACATGTACCAGCCAGTATCATTCCAATTACAACTCCAGCTATGATTATCCTATTAAAATTTCATTAGACTGGCGTTAATATATCCAAAGTATGATGAATTTTCCAAATGTAAATGTATTATATATTTACATGGTAATCCATATGTCATAGTCATTGTAACTGCAGCATACATTTTCGTCACAGCAATATTCTGATGATTCACACAAACCCCATACGCAGTAATGTGCAGTAGTCTGAAAATATATACACAAAACAAAATATATATACACACACACACACACACACACATACACGGAAAGAATTTTCTCTTAAAATATATCCTGAAGATATGATAGTTATGGAACAATATAACATTTCGAAGATTTTTACCATATACTTTAATAAAATTAATCAATTTATTTTATATTTTATTGTACTTTTATTAGTAAAATTTTCATAAAATTCTTTGAAAGGTCCCATGATTACCATATTTTCAGGAAAAATTTTAAGAAAAAATTTTTACTGTATATGTAAGATAATAAATTTATAGATGGAAAAATTATAAATTAGGATGTAAAGAATTTTGATGAAATTGATTTTATTATAACGACATTATAACGACATTATAACGTTGATAAAAAGGCAAACGCATTAATAAAATGATATTCCTCTTTCTTACAAACATAACATTTGTAACATTTTTACAAATGTTTGTGATATCGATAAAATATCGATATCACAAAAATATATAAAATGATAATCAAAGATATAGAATTAATGCGAAACACATAGGTATTACCGATGAAATCGCGAAACTCCAAGTCAATATAAACAATATATTGTTTGACAGATACTCCATTGTATGTATGTACATATGTACCTACATATGTAAAATCACGGAGGACATTATACAAAAAAGGATATCAAGATGAATGACTTTGGGAAACAGGCGGAAGGTGCGATTTTAGTGCCGTTGTGCGGGAAAAGTTGGAAGTATATACACATGATGAACGCGTACGAAATACATATGTATGTATGCACATTTTATTTTTAACGCAGAAATTCCAATTGGTATAAAATTTCCATTTTGTTTGATTAAAAAATAATTATTAAAAAATACATATATGCATGTATAGTCATAAATTATCATTTTTTAACTTACCGACATCAAAAAACTGAAATTAAAAAAAAATGAAACGGGACTATTGTGCCTATTGTGTTTCTATAAACACTATTCTTCCATAAAGCTGTAGATACAAAGTGCAATCCTTTTATCTGAGCCGTTAAATAATATCGACAAATTTCTTATTGATTATTTCGAACTGCCATTTTTGACCTAGTGGTTGTAGTCCAATGAGCACTTAGTATTATTAATATATAATATAGGCTATGTTCCAAAAAATTGACTGCTAGTACCGAAAATCTATAACATGTAATATGTACGTCATGTGCACATAATGTAATGTAAACTGTAGCATTTTCAGTGCTGCAATAGATTTGGAACACAGCATAATTACTTTAATGGAGGATTTTTGCGTTACTTGGTATATCTAAAGTTTTAAGCCGGAAACATAATGAAAAGCACAGGCATTGACGAGACTATTGTTAAAGGCGGTCGGGCGTTTATGGAATTTTGCGTACTTGTTAAATTTAAGTGATTAAGATCCGGTTGCACCAATGTTACTTTCATTTTAAGCAAAACTTTAAATTCTCTCTATCTCGTTTTAAAACTGAAAAGAAACAGGAATAAAAAGTTTTAAATCTCGCTTAAAATTAAAGTAACGTTGGTGCAACTGGACCTAAGAGTAAAAAACTAATAACGCGGAACTAATTTCATGATTTATTAATTACGTAGATATGTATATATGTTTAAAACTTAATAATACTCGATTTTTATTAAAAAAATTGTCGCCTGGCGTCGTTGTTGTCATCACCCAATGTCGTCGCCCAACGTCACTGAGCGTTTAGTGAGTCATGTACCTATTTGGTCATGCACCTATTTGGTCTATATTTTTGGATCTATTGGAATATGCCAATTAGATGCAAGAGCTCACTGAGCGCTCGGTGAGCGGTATAATAATAGATGCATCCAGAAGCACAATCGTTCATCGAGCGCTCAATGAATTCTTGCATTTGATTGGCACATTTTATTAGATCTAAAAACGCTTTTTCAAAGCTAGAAATCACTCCTTTTCTGTGGATGATATTCCGATCATAGTTCGATCTTATTTCAAGATTGTCTTAAGTAATATGTCTTGAAACGGTCCGGATATATAATAGATGTAGATTTTAAGCTTTAAGCTGTAAGAAATTGACCAACAATCACATACAGTCGAATATGAGGAGTAATAATTGATTGTGATTCGTCCATTTCTTATGGCTTAAGGCTTAAAAATCTATTGTAGATCCGGGATAAAGCCCGATATCCACTGCTAGAAATCGATCCGAGATCTTGGACAGAGAAAAAAATTAACGAATCATTGAATATTTAGATCATATAACAATTGCGATTGATCAATTCTTTCTTCATCCGATGTCTCGGTTTTTAACATCGTGAATACAAATACATACAACACACTTAATACGGCCCTCTTGGTTTGTGACTGACTTAAATATAAGATTTGATTATGAATACCGGCACAGTATAAGTACGTACAGTATGGACACTGAGCATCTTTGATGTAGTGGATCCCATGACTCGCCGCCATGTTGTGGGTTGGAAAGGCGAAATTATAAATTTGAATTTTTATAAAGCTACAGAATGATTTTTCTAAAAAACAACAATAATTCGGTCGTGAAAATATATAGCGTGTATATTTTTAAATCAGAATTATATAATAATATAATATTAACGAATTCATTATATAAAGATATTAATAAT
>NW_017259412.1:76976-81772 GCF_001594045.1 Atta colombica
TTGCATGAAAATTGTAATTAAATGAAGTTGTAATTTAATGATATATTTAACACACACACATACACACACACACACATCACAAATGCATACTTTTATTACGAGAATACTTTATCGAATACAAATATAAGTCTAGATAATATAGCGTCTCCGAAAAAATTTGATTTAATTTTTTAGTAAAACTTAATTTTATTAACTCTTTGTCACTTTTCTCTTACAAATTAAAAAAAAATTAAGCTTTGTATGAACGACATACCACGGCTCTCATCTGTAATACTTATGTTTGGCCAATTTCCTTACCACGAGTTTCACACGATTGTAAGTGAAAGGGTCAATTAGTTTTTGTGGGAAAGAGATTCAATTAACCTAATTCTAACCAAACTTGCAATTTATTGAAGGCAGCCATATTCCTGATTGGAAATCGACGCATGCACTAAAAGTTGGAGATCACATAAAAGTTCAGTGTCCATGTTGTAGATACGGTCAACGCGATGCTACAAACGTTTTGAGGTGTTTTTTAATTGGTCAATTTGCAAAATTCTTTCTTCTAATTGGTCCATCAAGTATTTCAAAGCATTTGTAGTGAGACTGACCATAACCTGTACGTACTTGTACTGTGATACCATCTCCTTTTTATTCCGTGTTCTTAAGTTTCTCTCTGCAATTGGTAACCTTGTTTGTCACGGTTTTTTTTTTACTACGCGGGCGACATTAAAAATTATTTCCAGAAATTAGCAGAATTCTTTTAAATTATGTTCGAAAATTATGTTGATGATTGGATTTTTGAAGTGAGTCTTTTAGTTATACACGGTTAGAACTTATCTGGTTAATCTGTTTAATGTGCTTTCTCTTTGTTATTTTATCAACGCACGGACAGACAGATAATCGGTAGAATTGGAATTTGTAAAACGGCAAAATTAACACATATCTCATGTTACATACGTATTATTGCAGGATATTTTTGACGATGTTGGAGGAAAGAAAGAGAAAATGAAGAAGAAATCCTATTCTCCATGTCAAAACAAAGAAAAGACACAGTCTGTCAAACGACGTAAAGTGGACAGTTGTGAGGTACTGCTGGCACATAGTACCTTTAGTCAGAAATCAAAATTGGATACTATAACAAATATCCAAGATAATGATCTATCATCCAAGAATAAGAACGACATATCACGTGGGGATCTGTTATTAGAAATTTTCCAGAAAAATACTTGTCGAGAAACATTTGATCTTGCAAAAGATGTAGAGGAAGATCCATCAGGGATACAAAAAGAGATGCAATGTTTTCAATCTGAAATAGTTGCAACGTCAAAAGTATTCCAATATAAAGAGTCCACAGGAAAGAGTGACAAGTCTACGATTACTAAAGTAAGATTCGATAAAGAAGTAAAATTGATTAGATTATTTCCTGGGCCAGCAGGCTTAGTATCGGATGTGAAAAATGATAATATCTCTGCTACATCTTATTTAAACAGTGTTGAAGAATTGAAAAATAAAACATCATCCAAAAGTATTGAGATTAAATCCCAAGATGAGAGAAACTTGTGTGGAGAGAAAGCTTGGAAACTTTTGTTGAATGACCTGCCAAATAATTTTTTACAGGATTATAAGATTTCTGCTGTTAAAGACAAAGCAAATGCTAATCATTGTGATAGTATGAGAGTAAAGTTTATAGCAGGTATATTGGATTATGTAGATTATAGTCACGACGATCCATTTATTATATTAAAAGATTCATCGGGTAGCATAGAAGGTACTATCCATCGTGACATTCCATCAACTTATCCTGGCATATTAGAGCCGAACATAGTTATTTTTTTATGTGATGTAGGACTATTAAAAACTACAACATATGTAGTAACGAACAAATATCATATTCTAGTATCTCTAGTAAATTTATTAGCTATATATTCGGATAAAGGCCGAATTATAAGCACACCTCTTATGGAAAGTGTTATATCTCATACTTTAAATAGTGAATTAAATAGAATTAACAATTGCATGTCAATTTCGGAGAAATCAGATTATATTTCTGAAATGCAAAAAATTGATGAAAGTTATAAAGCTCTTTTACAAACTAGTAGTTCTGTCAACAATCGAGGATCTATCAAGGATCACGAATCTGAATTAGCAAAAACTCTACTATTACAATTGGAAAGTCCGACAAATGGAAAGTGTGAAAGTCGTGGGGAAATTTTTAAGAATAAAGATAAAGATTGCAAAGTTACCAATGAAATACTCGAATATCTCGACCATTCGATGGATACGAATGATTTAGATATGGATGTTTTCTTTACTACCGACTGCAACTTTACAAGTTTGGAAGGCCAGAATTATCGTGATCATTTGCTACCAAGTATTTCGCAAACTAGCAAAATTCAGCGGTGCAACTTACAAACTATCAAGTATTTGGAAAATACGAAAAACAAATCGATAATAACTTATCCAAAGCAGACAAAAGAGCAACACTTGCCTCAAACTTTAAAGAAATATACCGATGGAAAAACTTGCGACACACATTCACGTGAAAATTATTTTTCGTTTTGCAACGATGCATTATGTAGAGATTCGAATTTAAATGTGAAAGTCACATTGCCAGCAATAGAACGTAACGTCGAAAACTCAAAAACTTTAGTAAGCTATTTTATTAACAATAAGTATGATTCGGACGATGAGATTTTGTCACAATTGGACGTAGATAACATCATTGACAAGCGAAAGGAAGACGGCTAAGAAACGTGTCTCTCTCTCTCTCTCTCTCTCTCTCTCTCTCTCTCTCTCTCTCTCTGTTTTTATCAACATAAATGTATATATAATGCGTCATGCGAGATCGGATTTCAGATATCCACAATACTAATTACTATTAATAATTACTACCTAATCGCTAATGATTAATAAATAAAAAAAAAATTAATGTTAAGCAGTACGAATTTGAAGATAAAATGAGATTCGAATGAGCCGTTATTAAAATAGAATATACTATGATATGTGATATAAATGTTTGTACTCCTACTCTAGAGTTATTGCAAATAAAGCTGTTTGCGAAATCGTGCGCATTTGTGATACCTATATCTTCTTGTTTCTCATTTGGGTTCATAAAACATTATCAGTCTAAAGTCATGTCGTAAAGTTAATATAGATCTCGATAACGAAGTAACTCTCATACAATTTGATCGCTCATGCACACATTGTAAGAGAAAAAACGATGCCAACTATGCATTTGTAAAACTATGGTTTTACAACATTGTACATGTATATGCGCGAATATGGTTATACGATTATATAAAAGACGTATATGTACATACATCTAATTGTATGTCTTTGTCGAAAACGAAACAAAGCGTGCGGCTGTGATTGCATAATGTACGTGATAGATGTAATGACTATGACAAACGCGCACTACAACGTGATGCTATGACAGCATCGTTTATGCCTGTTAGATTCAGAGATTGTATAATTGATTATATTAAATAAAGAATGAGATGAAATCTCTCTTTGTCTTTTCCATTTTTTTCGGCTTATCCTAGACTATCTGCTCCACAAGAGACAGCAAGAAAGCGAGCATATCTATATATACGCATACACGAGCTTTAATATCTATACAGTCGTTTTACAATTCGGAGAAATTATGATTAATTCATAATGCTCTTTACAGGATTATCGGACGATACGTCTCAAAGTCGATTCAATTGATACGCACTGCAGACGCATACCTATATTATAACTATATAATACGTTGGCTTTCGATCTCGCGGGCAAATTAGAGGAGAAATGATCGATACATCAAAGATTACAAACTCTCTCGATAAATTTATAATAACTTATAATTAGAGCTAGCACACAGCAAATTAAATTCGTTGTCGATACTTAAAATTTGTAAATGGGATATTGGTATTGGTACTAGGTATAGTTGCAATTATAGACTACATTAATTGTTGTTTATTTCAATGAAGAAACGAGGTATCAAGGCACAAGCTTACTATAAAGAGAACGTGCATGTACATATATCTATATGTAAGTGAAAGAATTACAATTAGTGTCAACGCGCGGTAAAATGTGGGATAAAAAACCGTGGCACGCGAGATTAAAGGCTAAAATGCAAAATTGTAATAACGATCGCTTTCGTTTATATATGTAAGTACCAGAATTAGTCTCGCAATTCCACATATATTATTTTCATTTCCCTTTTTTCGTAACACCTTTTTTCGTAATATTATATATATATATATATATATATCAATGTCAAAATTTCGGATGTTCGGAATGAGAGTTGACTTACTGTATTGAACAAGAGAGACTTACTAGCTTTGATTATAACTAGTGGATTAGAAAGACTAATTATTCTTTGTTTGTCTTGATTCTTTCCATTACAAACATATACGGGCACCTTATAAATACGTGACAAAGTACGTAAAACATATCAATTACAATTATGTTTGCCTATAATGGCGAATTAGTTTTTTAACTTAGCAATTGATCAATTGCATTATGAGCAAATGGAGCAAAATGGCCTTTACGGGGAGCAAAGCTGTTCATCAATTGATCAATTGATGAATAAATTAAAAAAACTCGCCTATTTTTATGATTGATTGCGGTCAAGCGTGTGCACTTGCACCGTCTATACAATATGTGTACATGTAAGTATGTATATGTAAGTCTTAATAATGAAAAAAATAAAAAAAGAAACCAACAACAATTATATATTGTTATATATATTTACGTAAGAAAATTGTTATTATAAATGGCTATATGTATATATAGTTACAATGCAAGCTAGAATATACAATTATATATATATA
>NW_017259412.1:81872-83490 GCF_001594045.1 Atta colombica
ACAAAATTAAGGCAATTGGTGCTCAGCTCTCTTTTTTTATTCTTATTTATGGATACTTTTTCGAAGATATTTTCAGGCTGTCTGCAAAGTAAGAATATGCGCGAATATATGGGCATTTGTATATTAATATAAATTCTTTCATTGCTTATTGCGCTCGATGACTCGTTTGCTATATTATAGATATGCATACCGTTATCTATTGATCAATTTTTTGGTTGAGTACAAATCCTATATATACAAAACTGTTCTCGGTATTGTAAAAAAAACAATATTATTCTAACTGTAAAACATGTTGCGATTGCGAAAGTTCGCGGTGAGGGAATTAAGAATTGGTATATATGTATGTACAATATATAATCGCTCACACACTACTTTTTCTTTCCCTCGTCGCAAGACCTGTAGCAGGGCGGAGCAGTGCGGTGCAGTGCGGAGGTCGATCGGAGTGTCGGACCGCAAGCGTGTGGGGATTGACTCGACGAAGGTAACCGCGAATAACGCGCGCGATATATGAAAGAGCCGTGCCGCGCTGCGCCGCGCCGCACACCGTTCCGCTTCGCTCCGTTCCATTCTTTTCCGGCCTGCATGCCATGGTCGGCGATAGACGTAAAATACGACCGTTTAGTTCAGTACGCTAATACACTCCGTTGTACGTATGTATAGTGACGTGTAATGAGACACAAATCAGCGAGAGAAAAAAACAACATATCAAGAAATATTAATCATTGATTTTATACATATACGTTGTTTATATAAGAAAATCGCTTCAGTCGCCATAACTACTACGTACGCGTATTATACATAATTTTAGCTGCATTCTACACGTATTCAAAGTTCATTCGTTGACCTTGTGTGCTGCCAACGATAACTAAGTTCACTTCCGCTTTCTGACACTTCATCGTTGATTGCCGTCGTATATGATATATTTCAAGCAATTTCGACGATAAAAAACTCGTTCCCTCTCGCGCGTATTTGACCGCGCACGACAACGAGTGTTTCATGCGCACGCTCCATTATTTGCATTCTCAATATCAGTATGTATAATATATTACTAACTCGGGCAATTGCGAAAATTAACAAAAATTCGACGAGTCGATTAATTCAAATCGAGGCGAATGGGTGCATATAGTATAGCGTGAGCGCGCCTGCGTATTCTTGCACAACGAAATCGTCCACCGTTATCTTGTCGCCATTGAAGAGGCGAAAAAAAAGTTGAAGAAATTTTACAAATACTCAAAAAGCATCTGTATGTATTCTTATATCATATTATTATTATTATTATTATTATTATTATTATTATTATTATTATTATTATTATTATTGTCGTCGTTACCTATATATAATATACATACGTATACGTACACAGCACAAAGCTCCATTTAAATTTACAGAGAGTTTATATTGTTGAGTTTCTAAAGAGCTTATAAAATGTGAATCAAAATAAAGCTCCAAAAGAAAACTCACAAAAACGGACATAGTTCTCGAGGAATTCCATGTTTTTTTGTTCTTTGCTCTGAAGCTTAAATGAAGCTCACAAAAATTTTATGATTTTTCGGGGAGTTCCCCGAGAAGTGCTGTGTGAATATTATATAGTTATACATATATACATATATCTATATAT
>NW_017259412.1:83590-84051 GCF_001594045.1 Atta colombica
GGCATTATACGTCTTTAAGTGAAAATGACATTTTATATTTTACAGAGTGTATGCATGTATATATATATATATTCTCATATAAGTAATTTGGCGGCATTTTAACTAAACGAGCTCTCCGAACATAAACGAAATGTGATCGAAATCCTCGGTAAGCGTAACAAGTGTGATTTTTAAGTATCAGGAGATTTCATTTATTTGATAAACATTTCAAAAAAGTATTATGCTTTCATCTTAGAATGCCCCCCCTCTCTCCTTTGGAGCTCACTCTTCAAAAACTTATCTCATTAGAACACAGCTGAAAAATTGCGATTGCGTTCTATTTCGACTTTCACAGTGTAGCTCGTAAAAAACATGTAGAAATCCTGATTATATTGCAAAATTATATTATGGTGAGGAGATTAATAAATAAGGCGTAGCATATATATATATATATATATATATATATATATATATATATATCT
>NW_017259412.1:84151-85182 GCF_001594045.1 Atta colombica
CAACTTATTATATGATCGGTTTAAGTATAAGAGAGCAACTGTTGCTCTCAAGTTGCTCATAAGAGTTAATGGAAATCTGATAAGCAAAATTGGAAGTCGCTCCTCTATAGCACAAAAGTTGCAACAATGTTGCAACATTGCAGCAATATCGCATGTTATAGCAATATCGCATGTTATAGCGTTATTGCAGCGATATTATTACAAATTCTATACTGTATGAAAACTTTCTTGAATATCGAAGACTTAAGCAAAACAGTTTCAAGCAACTTGACAGCAACCTACAGTTTACTATCTGGATATATTGTCAAAACTTTTATATTACCCTACATTATGAAATATTTGGGCGTGTATATATCGATAATAACGTGGAACGTTAAATATCTTTAGATAAGCAACTTTGCATTTTGCAGGTGACATTACGGTGGCAAACAGAGAGAGAGAGAGAGAGAGAGAGAGAGAGAGAGAGAGAGAGAGAGAGAGAGAGATACACTTAGTGACAGATCACTGAATCGTAACGAAAGGAGCTGTCGAAATTACGCAACAATTTCGAATCAAACAAGATCGAAATAATGATCGATGCCAATGGTAAGCATGAAAAATAAAAAGTGAAATAGAAATGCGAAATATTTACTATATTGCCGACAAATTGCACGAATAATATACATCATATTTTGTATTCTAATACATATTTTGATGTTTCTACATTTATCGCAGTGCACTTAATTTTATAATATAATATTCTGAAATATATTGTATGTATATATATATATATATATATATATATATGTATAAAATGCCT
This sequence comes from Atta colombica, assembly GCF_001594045.1. Lineage (NCBI taxonomy): Eukaryota > Metazoa > Arthropoda > Insecta > Hymenoptera > Formicidae > Atta > Atta colombica. Next base: position 84,951 of record NW_017259412.1, read on the forward strand.
ATATATACACGCATATACACATAAAATTTTCACTTTTCACTTTTTCCGTAGGGAGAAAGTTACATGATTGACCCTCAGGCATGTAATACTTCTGTGGCGCTACAAAGTGATGAGCACTTGACTTTATGTGAGAAAGATCTGTAAAAAAAAAAGATTCATTCGCTTCGTTTAATACGTTCTACCTATATACATCGCATCGTAATGAATGACGATTATGTGATCGATTTATATT
>NW_017259412.1:85282-101390 GCF_001594045.1 Atta colombica
GTCTCTACCAAAAGAGTACTCTTGTTTTATTTTTATACAAAAAATAAATAAATATATATTTTGTATTTACACAACAGAAATAGAAAAAGCAAAATGAAACAAATATTTTATATTTCAAATACAAGTTAATATAATATATTTTACTTGCGTTGTAATGGATAATTGATATATAAGATAACTGACGTTATTTCTTTCTTAGGAATAAACAACAAAAGTGTTTTCTGGCAAAAAATTCATACTGATCAAAATGAACTGGTATGTACATACACACATTTATACATATCGCTATATCTTTTCTTTCAATATATGCATTAAATCTATAATTATATGTTAAATAATTATCATTTCATTGTCATTTAATTGTAACATCGTCTATTGCATTAATGTTAATATGGTATTTTAGCATATTTATGGATTCGAGAAGAGTTCATTGAGAATTATTCTGACATATATATCATATATATTGTCCGTTGGATTGGTTCGATTATTGTTCCATTGGTATCCTCGGTTGTATCTGTACGCGACTCATCGAAAATGTGCTTTAAATTGCGCCACGAAAATACTCGCGATAGTAAGTCTTTTCCTTTCGTTATAACATTATGCGTTTTATATTATAAATTATAACACACACACACACACACACACACACACACACACCACAATAACTAAATAACTATAAAATATTTTTGAGAATAATAATTATGTTTCTGATTTAATACAATAAATGTAGGATGATTATCAAGGATATAAATCATACTTTGTACAGGATGTCCAGGAAATTTCTACTAAAGATATAAGGTAAGTTTATTAATATATAACATTAAAAGAATAATATATGACTATGCCGAAAATGGCGAATTTTAGACTATTATATAGTCTCTAATTCCATTACTATATAATATACACTTTCAGTGCGAAAAGTTTGTCGACTACTTTGGGTACTGTTGATCGAGAGCTCTTGGAGAAAATAAAAGACAAAAAATTAAAAATTAATTTAGAAAACGGTACACGTTGCGAGGTTCAGGAATATAAAGCTTTTTGGTGTAAAAAGAGATGTTATGTCTGGGATACTACAAAAAATATATTCACGAAGCTCGTTGGACTTGACCATGGTACAATATGTTCCGATCTTCACGTCTCGCGCGATAACGGCTTGTCCAAGGAAGAACAGTTACTTAGGTGACGATCCTATATAGATTAAACTCAAGTAGCACATAATGCGCATATAATGCGTTTTTTTAGCGCTTTGCAAGCGTGCTGTGTTATTGGGGATATATTTATACACTCATATACATGCACATTAATGTACAGATAGATGTAATATGTCAAACAATCTATTCTACCTACGAATTAATACACAACAATAAATCACAACAATAAATGCAGTTTTCTTTCACAATTAAGAAACATTTTGTCTTCGTAACAGGCGCATTGTCTATGGAAATAATGACATTGTTGTTCCACTTCAGAGTATCGGCGTATTACTACTTCTAGAAGTTTTAAATCCATTTTATGTTTTTCAAGTATTTACCTTATCTGTATGGTTCGCGGAAGGCTATCTGTATTATACTATCGCTATAGTGTTAATGTCTTTGTTTGGTATAACCAGTTCTATAATACAGACGCGTAAGGTACGTAGAAGAAAGAAAATTTGTCTTATAATATAAAATATTCATTCGCGATTTCACACACATCGATTTTTTTTAGAACCAAATAAATCTACGCGGTACTGTTGCATCATCAGAAAATGTACATGTACTTCGTGACACTGGTATCTTCGAGAATATTTCTAGTAAGCAATTGGTACCCGGAGATATTATAAAATTACCGAAACATCGAGCGACTCTCGTATGCGACGCGGTTCTATTAACTGGACAATGTATATTGAACGAATCCATGTTAACAGGTAAATATGTATCACACACACACACACATACACACACACACACACGCGCGCGCGCGCGCGCGCGCGCGCGACTCTATATGTTTTGCTGAATTTGCTTGCTCTACTGATTTTAGGCGAATCTGTACCAATAACAAAAACATTCTTACCATTGCACCATACATTGTACGACGCTAAAGAGTATACGTATCACACGTTATATAATGGTACCACTATAATACAAACCAAGTATGAACGATATGATACTTTTACTTTCAATAATATAATAGACATAGCTGGTGATAATTATATATAATTAATAAGTGACATGATCGCAGATCTCACGGCGAACAACCAGTTCTTGCGAGAGTAATCAGAACTGGTTTTCTAACTACCAGAGGTACTCTAGTTGCTACTATACTGTATCCACCTCCAGTGGATTTCAAATTTGATAAAGATTCATATAAATTTATTGGCATTTTGGCAATTATCGCAATTTGTGGTTTTGTATATACCATAATAACAAAGGTATAATAATTTTTAACATTTTCAAATAGATGCATGTATACTTATTTATAATTATTAGTTCGTTTTTATAAAAAGATAAAAGATATCATATAATAATAGTAATAATAATAGTAATAATAATAATAATAATAAATAGAATAATAATAATAATAAATAGTAATAATAAATAGACGATATTAAATGTATAATTAGGTCTCGAGAGGAATTACAGCTGGCGATATAGCGATAAAAGCATTAGATATCATTACGATAGTCATACCACCAGCATTACCAGCCGCGATGACTGTAGGAAAACTGTACGCTCAAATGAGATTGAAATATGCGCAAATCTACTGTATAAATAACAGAGTTATAAATGTTTCCGGCAGTATTAATTGTGTATGTTTCGATAAGGTACGTGAGAGAAAGGGAAAAATTAAGATGACAAAGAGATTAAAAAGGAGCAGCATTATGTCGCAGTTAGCTATGTAATCGCGGGACAGGCGAGCAATTTGCAAATCAATATTGCGTAGTATACTGCAACGTTAACGATAACATTTTTTTCTCATTTTGACGGTTTATGTCTACAGACAGGGACATTGACCGAGGATGAATTGGACATGTGGGGTGCTGTAGCATGTACAAATGGCGTACTTGCCGAGGTTCAGGCAGATATATCAAAACTCGAAGATCATCCTCTTTTCGAAGGAATGCTAGTTTGTCACAGTTTGACACTTATCGATGGAGAAATTTGCGGAGATCCATTGGATGCAAAAGTAATAATTAATATACTAATATATCTCTCTTCCACTTAAATGTCATCGCTGCTTTTCTGCGACGTAGTTCTATCGCTCGATATCTCGCGACGTTACTTATTAATATATTGTTATTATATACGTGTATACTACGCGTTATAGATGTTCGAAAGTACCAAATGGATGTTGAAAGATTCGGATTGCATGCATATAGATCAATTATATAACAACTCAATAATGCCGATTGTCGTGAGGCCACTAGAGAATGTAAGCTTGACGAAAAATGTGATGAACAAAATTACGGAGATTGATACAGTACAACGATATCAGTTCTCGAATTCTTTACAACGAATGTCCGTGATCGTACGTGCATCAGGATCGGATAATTTCAGAGCTTACACAAAAGGTTCTCCCGAAACGATAATCAATCTAAGTAAAATGGAAACTGTACCGAAGAACATTTCGCTCACTTTGGAGCATTTTACGAAACGGGGGTTTCGCGTGATAGCTATAGGTCGCAGAGAGATAATATCCAAAAGTATAAGCCAAGAGGTATAATATACTAAGTATACACTGCATGTAATGTATATTCGTGCAATCTTTTTTCTTTTCACATAAACGTATCTCAATCAGTACTCGATCATGTATGTATATATGTATGTATGTTTATTTAAATAAAAATGTATCTCAATTAAGTGACGCGATATATATACATGCAAAAGTGTCATGAAAAGTGTATATGTTCATAGATATCGAAATTGTCTCGAGAAACAATTGAACGGGACTTGGATTTCTTAGGACTAGTCATTTTGGAAAATCGACTGAAGCAACCGACGGCATCAGTGATTATGGAATTAAGGGAAGCCAACATACGCGTGATGATGATTACAGGTTTAATGGAACAATTTATAACCATATATATATATATATATATATATATGTGTGTGTGTGTGTGTGTGTGTGTGTGTAACACGTGTACGAATATAATCTTTCAAATATAATGCTAAGCATTCATGCACTAATGCACGATCTTTGTGCTTCTCAGGAGATAATATTCAGACCGCGATAAGCGTCGCGAGAGAATGCGGAATAATTTCGATCAAAGAACACATCGTGGATGTGACCGTAGTCTCGAATGAGGAAAAGGGTTGTCCGGATATAATTTTCAATATTCAATCTCCAAGATTGCAGGTATAAATAATTAATTATTCCATTTGTCTGCATTTTGTCTACAGCCGCAGTCGCGTTTTGCTTGACAATTAATCTGCAGTTATAACGGCCATGAATGTTGATGCAGATTAATACGAATCTTTCGAATTTCTTATAGAGCACACAAAATCATTTAGTGTCACTGCCGATGTTCAAGGATATAGAATGCGATATAGCCAATTGCAATTATAGATTTGCCTTAACGGGACAAACGTGGCAAGTGATGCGAGAATATTATCCTGATATCATGGATCACGTTTGCATACGTAGTGCAATATTCGCCAGAATGAACAGCGATCAGAAGCAACAGTTGGTCATGGAACTAATACGACTCGGTTATTACGTAGGTATGTGTGTTTCGAAAATATCGAGAAAGCGCCGGATAAAGTCCATTAATAACGTTCCAAACATGACAAATGTTAAAGAATGTATCTATGCGCGCGCGCGCACCTCACACACACACATAGAATATAGTATAATTATGTGAAAATTATTGTATACGATGCTTCTATATATATATATATATACATATATATAGCCATGTGTGGAGACGGTGCCAATGATTGCGGAGCGTTAAGGGCCGCGCACGTCGGTATATCTCTTTCCAAAGCAGAATCTAGGTGAGTTAAACGTAAATTACGCTAGCTATTTAATTCTGTTATTTTTTTCATTATATTAATTAATGATTTGCATTGACATATTTTGCAGCGTGGCCAGTTCCTTTATCTCAAGAATATCCGATATAAGCTGCGTTTCACAAATAATACGGGAAGGTCGTGCTGCTTTAGTTACATCGTTTGGAATATTTAAATTTATGATTGCGTATTCCCTTACGGAATTTTTGTCCGTTATAATACTGTATTCCATAGACTCGAACTTGACAGATCTACAATTTCTATTTATCGATATTTTCTTAATAATCAACTTTGCTTTTTTTTTCGGTAAGACTCACGCGTGTAAGAACAAATTATCCAAGACAACACCGATGACAAGTCTGTTAAGCTTCACTGCACTGTTATCTCTAACAATACATATGCTTGTAATGATCGTTTTTCAAGCAACAGTGTATCATGCAGTTCGACAATTTTCATGGTTCATCCCGTTCGTTTCTACTAGCAACACCGGATACACATGCTATGAAAACTATTCGGTATTTTGTGTCTCTATGTTTCAATACATTACGATGGCGATTGTGTTTTCACGCGGGAAACCCTACAGACGTGCAATCTATACAAATGGCGCATTTATGTTCTCCATATTTTTATTAACGGCCATATGTATATACATTACAGTTTACCCCGCGGATTGGATAGTGAGCACGTTGCAGTTGATTTTGCCACCCGTTTACGACTGGAGGTTTATTATCCTAATGCTCGCTCTAGCCAACTTTCTTATTTGTTTATTTCTGGAAAGCTTCGTAATAGAGCGCGTCATTGAAAATACTTTGAAGAGAAAATTACACAAACCGGAAAAATCAAAGAAACAATATCTAAAGATGGAATATGAACTGAAGAATTGTGAAAGCTGGCCGAAATTTAAGAGCACTTATCAAACGCCAGAGTTATCTGTGCGAAAAGAAGGCAATGTACGAAATATTGCGAATATTACACGTAATAGTCACTGTCAAAGCGGTCAAATTTCGAATGACCAAATAGTGAACGATCTTAACAACTCGATCAAGCTATCGAATAGATGCATCGACAAGAAAAATGGATTCGAAAATTTTGGCTTTACAAATGATTGAATGTAGTGGCGAAATATATATAGATCGAGCCATTTTTATATCCTAAATATCTTTTTTTCTACAATAAAATAGGTTTTTTCAGATTTTAGATTTCGAGGACGATGTACTTTGGTCGCGTTCTTTTTTTTTGTAGATTGAGGCGTCAAAACGATATGAAGGTCACATCTCTACTTTTTAAATGAAATTGTATGCTTTTTTTTTTTACTTTTATATAATGTGATTTCTTCAATTATTCTGTATATAAAAATATTGAGATATCAAAAAATGAACGAGATATTTTATATTTTATTCTAGCATATATTGACGAAATATCTCGTAATATCTATTAATTTTTTGCTAATCTTACTTAATTACTTTTATAAACAGAATAATGAAATCAATTAATTATAAAGAGAATTATACATATAGTTGCTTTAAGAAATACGTAGGCAAAATGCATAATTTTTTTATATAAGGAACTTTGTATTTTTTTTACATTTTTACATCAATTGATTCATCTCATTATTTTGTTCATAAAAGTACTAAGGTACGATTGTTCACATTAATAGTTCGCGAGATATTTAATATTTCATGTTAACATATGTCAGAATAAAATATAAAATAGCTCGTAAACTACTGAGACTTTGTGTGTGTGTGGGTTTTTATCTTAATACTTTTATCTACAAAATAATACGAGGAAGTGTATTATGTGAGAAAAATCATACAATTTCATTAAAAAAAAAGGAAGATAATCTTTTGGTTTCACCACCAAAAAAAAAGAAAAAACAATATAACTAAAATAAGTCTTCTTCGAAATCGTTTCTTTTTCATCTAAAGTTAATAACAGTTTTTTTTGTAAAAAGTGTGGAAAAAAATATTTGGGAATATTAAAATGGTCCATTCTGTATACAGGGTCTAAAATTGTTCTGACAGAGTTCGTGGACATGTAGAGCGGATTAAACTGAGACGGAAAGTTCTCTACCATTTTGCAATTTTCAATAGTTAACAAAATATTAATTGCTAAAAATTGCCGAAAATTGGTCTTCAATAATTTTTTATTCAAATACTATCAACTTTATAGAAAAATTGCAAGAGACAAAAATTGTTTATTTTCTTCTCATAGAGCTCTAAGAATTTTTTTTAGAAAGACTTTCCGTCTCAGTTTAGTCTCTACATGTCCACGAACTCTGTCAGAACAATTACCAGACATCCTGTATATTCACACAAATTGTCTCTTCAAATAAACAAATCGTAAATCTAGTATTTGCACAGAAAAGTAATATTTATTATATAATATAAACTTTGTTATAATATTATATAATATAAACTTTGTAGGTAAGTAGGGAAATGTAGATAAGTAAGGGAAAAGAGATTATATCGCGATATCTACATGTACGTACAACTTGATCGTACGTTAACACTGTTTTATCGTACTCAATTCGTAATTTTTACGAATCATAATACGGATAGCCTAATGCATTATAGACAGATGTGCACGTTTCTTCTAATATAACAACATTCGACTATCTTGGAAATATAAGCGGTAATGCAATATATATAAAAGTACCAAGAATATCATATATCGTATAGCACTTTCATGATAGTATATCAGAAATATCTCGAGAAACTTTATATCTAAGCACCTTTATGTATCTCGGAGAAATCGCTCATGCGATAGAATGGTTAAATACAAATCGATACAAATTGACGACTTAAATTAACATTCGAAACATATGTTTTCCGTTCATTCGCGATTGTCTCATTCTCGCGGAATAATTCATTCAAGTCATACGCATATACATTGACACACGCGTGTACCATCCATTGTTTCATAAGATGCTAAATGTTAAATAAAAAATTGATCAAAGTCTGCACTTGATATAGAAAAATCATATTTTTAAGCTCGGTATCTATGTATATATAACTGCGATCGATTTAATTTAATAGTAAATCTGTGAATCTATAAAATAAAATAGATTATATATCATAAGTCTCGACTGTTTGTCGTCATGTGTACCCACAATGTCGATCTTCTTAGCATTTTCTGAAAAGAATAAAGCGTTAATATGATAAAAACGATAGCACAATATATGATTTAATCAAATTTATACAACTTACCAATAATAGATTCGTGTTTAGCTATTAATTCTTCCCGGATCCATTCCTTAAAACGTAAAACTATTTGACTGATCATGTGAATTACGACGTCATCTATGCTCGGTTTCAGGAGTAAACTTGGCAAGATTGTGACATAGCTTTCAAATATTTTTTCTCTGTCAAACGAAACAAATAATAATTAGCGACCGTCTACTAAGTTAATTATATGTTATCTCACATATTCCTAAATAAGTGTTCTCCAAAAATTAAATTATCACTGTTTACAGTTTTTACTTTTTATTTAAAACGATTACCTGTGCAACTCATTTAAATTGCTGTTCAACATAATGTCACCAATAATTAAATATAAATGCGATTGCAATTCTTTATTAGGCAAACGAGAAGATGCTTCAATAATCAGTCTTAAAGTATGATTCAAATTAATACAGTTGCTATACCAAATTGATCCAGCTTTCAAAAATAAAGTTTTTAGTAGTTTAGTTAGTTGAGGTAAAGTCGACGAGTCGTACCAATTTTCAATAATACCTGAAAATGAGAAAGATTTTATAAAAAAGCGTCTCATACATATAATAATTAGATAATATTACTTGTGTTTATTACATAATAATAATTTACCATTTAAATACTTCAGAATGAATATGCAATAGTTCCTGACAGACTTGGGAAATTGTTCATTGCAGTTAAACAGAGATGTAAACCATACATGAATTTGACAAAGTCCCAAATTTTGTTCCAAACATCCTTCCGTAAATTCCATTTGAGAAAAATCTTTTTGACGTTTTCTGGATTCATTAATAAAAGGTTTTACTTTACCATAAGGAAACCTCGATAGGAAATTTTTTATATATGCATTATGAAACGTATCTTTAAACCAATGTTTCATACGTTTGACGTTATAATCATCCTGATCCAACATATCAATGTATTGCACAATCGATTGCATAATTACAATGACATTTTTCAATAATGCAGCTGTTTCGCTCAAAATTGTAATCTCTGTGTAACTCTCAATTTTCTCATCTGGACATACTTCGAGCCAAATATCAGACATTAGTGGCATCAATAAGTTTACATATTTTACAAATTCTTCTGTAGGTAGGATTTCTTTTTCACGATTATCTATCGACATCATATCTTCGTTAAGATTAATTTCACAAAATTGAGTCGCACTATCGCTATAAACTGGAATAAATTTGGTATATTTTTTCGTTTTCACAAACAGAGGCATAATCGATCGTGTACCTATACAAAGTTTCCTGTAGCTAACAATAGAGATAAATAAATTAGCTAAACGTTCCAGAACTTTAATTCTCCATTTTACATTAGTACTTTTGGAATGTAATGACGTTGTTATTAATTGTGTCACAGGGCTATCTTCATTATGCAACCTGCATATCATACCCAAAAAATTAGGTAATATTTTATGACTATCTTTCGCCAATACACTATTACAATTTTGTATAAGCACATCTAAGAAAAGTAGAGAATCTTCTTTCACATGTGGATCAATATGTGTCATTGCACAGCTCAGATACGATATTATAATTTCACGCAAAGGTGTCAACTGTTCATTTGAGATAAGACCAAGAATAAAATTAAGTGCATGAAAAGAATTTGTACGTATTTCTTTCTCTTTATCAAGAGATAAAGCTGCGATACCATGTAACAGAGAATTCAATCGTGAATGTAAAGATTTTGGAGGATTTTGTAACAAGATGTCTTTTAATTGTTTCAAAGCATCTTGTCTCACAGTTGAATTGTGATGCCGAAAACGTGTTAATAAATCCTGGAACATTACAAGTTATATAATAATGTACGTACAAGGTCGAATTATAACGCACTAAACACTTAGATTTACGCAAGACATCAACATTCGGTAATTGTTGAATTCAGCCTCCTCACCTCCCCGAGATTAATAAAATTATACATTCGATACGTTTTTACACTATATGAACGAATTTGGAAAATAATGTGTTGCCCTGCTCCGCGAACCGAGCTAATAATTGTTGAAGTTGAGATATCCAGATTAAGAAATCTGTTGTATCGATGACAGAGGGTTACATAAATTTTCTGTTGTAGGGACAAATACTTAATCAAGACAAATACTCTGCTGTAAAAATAACAATTATATAAAAAATAATTTGTATTCTTAAATTGTATTCTTAAAACAAAGAATGTGTTTTTAAAGCAGAAAATTTATAATTGAAACAGAAAATACTTATTCTAGCTTCAATTATATGTTCTTCTCATGTTCTTCTATGCCATCGATGTAATAGATTTCCTAACCTGATCATCAACTTTAATGATTAATATTTTGGTCCATAGAGTAAAGCGATATATCTTTTTTGCCAAATTCATTCATTTGCAAAAACGCGTCAAATAAGTTTAATTTTAATATCGGCGGTGAGGAGGAAAGATACAACAATTATCTAACATAAATATAAAAAAATATTGTAAACCGAATTACGTACATCGATATTCAATTTGCGAGTGCTAAGAACTTCTGTTTCATCTCGTTGCTTTAGTTGTTCACGAATTAGTATCTTTTTTACTTTAAACGATGTATCTGTAGCGTTCAAACCTTTTGTTAATTGATGGACGGTCTTCGCTTTTAATTTCACTTTCGCCTTTTCCGATTTTAGGCGTTTTAAACGTTTATGATTCTTACTCATGTCTCAAAACGAAATATATTGTAATATTTATAAAATAGTTATATAAATTAAACAATAATTAAAGTATTCTACAGAACTTATTCGCGTGAGAATAACTCTTCTACTCGACAGAGTCGATGCGGTCAGAATCCGCCGCTTATGCGGTGAGTAACAAAAAACAATATGAAGAATACGAAAGTCCAAAAGAGTAATATAAACTCGCGTAATATAATTGCGCGTTTGAAGCCGGTCACACTTTCCAAAAACGCAATAACATCCGATCACATCGATAGACGAGTATCCTACATATAACAAGTATCCTACATATACTTTACATGAACTTAACTATTTGGCATACTTAAAGCCTGCGGCACATGATGCTTGTTTTCCTGCTGAATTGCTAGATGGATTAGAATCTTGTCACTATATTGGTTGCGGTGCTGTCAGGGCCAGCCAATACGGTGGCAAAACTGTAATCAACACAAGCATTTGGCTGCTGTGCCCAATGTGGCGTCGAGCATGTCTTGGCCAAGATTGCCAAGTCGAAAAGAATAATTACCTTAGAATTTGTAGTAAAATTTTCCAAGAAATTTTTAAAAATAAATGAGAAATTCCCAAGAAATTCTTGAAAAGGTAGAAAATTTTATAAAAATTTAGGGAAAGAAATCACAAAATTCCTGAGAAAAAATTTTCAAAAATTAATGTTTTATTTTATGTTTAGTAAATAATGGAGTCCACAAACTGGAGTGTAAACAAATTATTTTATTTTAATAATAAAAATATTTCACAAATACACGAATATAACATTATTTATATAATGTTGCGAGTTATATAACTAACTAAAAACAAATTAAAATGTATTAAAATATCTTTAGACGTAAACATTTTTAGAAAGGAATATATACTTTTAGCAAGCTTAACGAAGTAATATCATATCAAATTTGAGATCACATTTACTTAATAGAAATAGGAATTTTCAATTTTATATGTTAATATCATCATGTATGTATGTACATACACAAGTTCAGTCATAGAAAACAGATTAAGGCTCCTATTCTTGAATACATATGAAAGTTTCTCGAATGTGATTGGTATATACGGAATTGCTATTTTCTATGCTATTTTATATGCGATATTTATTCAAGATAGGGCCCCTATAATGCGCTGGGCGATGACTGCGACATCTATAAATAATAATTTATTGAAATTCGTTAAGTCGGTTCTACATTAGTTGCAAGCTTTGACATTTACGTCAATATAAGTTAATGCTTAAGAGAATAATTTAAAGGAACTGACTCTTCGATTTCTTTAAGAAAAACTTTGACTCTCTCAAAAACTCTTACATAAGGTTAATTTAGTTTTATCTTATTATATTATCTCTTTTCATGCGACGTTAAAATGCTCATTTTCTAGCGTCAAGAAATATCGAACCTAATTTTGTAATCTGTAAAGAGGAGGCAATAGATTTCTGTTATGTATCACTATGTGTTATTTAAAGTTTTAATATTTAAAGTTCAACATGTTTAATTTCAACATGTGTAATAATTCACATAAATTATAATTTAGAATAAAATCTTAATAAAATTTTACTTTAATTACTTATTTGGCGCGTTTATATTCAAAACGAGTTTATATTCAAAGAATCTGGCAAAAAACGCGATGGTTGGCCATGTGAATCGAGTTATTAAGCGTTAAAGTTGGAGACTTCAGAGGTTAATATACCTGTCATTCCGACTCAATATAGCGTTATGTATACATATACATTCTGCTTTATACAAATTCACTGATTTAAAAACACATTCATTGCTTTAATCACTGCTTTAAAAAAAAAATCCATTTCTTTAAACATTAATTCTTTGCATTAGTAGTGAATTTGTGTTTTTAAAGACCGGTTTCACCAACGGCGATCAAACTTAATCGTGACCCGCCAATGCTAGAAAGAAACGAACTTTTTAGCGTCAACCACACAATAACATTGACAGTAATTGATAGTCTCTAATCTCAGGATGCGGTCCTATGTGTGGAATTGGCGCAATGCGGAAATGCATGTCGGAATGCTCGTGATTGGTCGTGGATTCATTCCACTGATTCCACTGATTCCGTCATTTCTGTTGCACAAATTTATTTCTTTTGCAGATTCCGCCGATGCCTGCATATACTATATATGTATTAGGTGTACAACTTTGCTTCCGCCGTTTTTTTCCGAAATTCGAGGCTTTATTGTAAAAAACTGGTTATACATTTATGATTCAAAGTATTGTCCATCGCTGGCCACTACTTTCTCCCATCTTTCGGGTAGCGTACGAATCCCGCGTCGAAAAAACTGGTCATCTTTTGAGGCTATCCACGAATCGATCCAATTTTTTACTTCTTCATAACACCGGAAGTGCTGGTCAGCCAGCCATTGTGCCATTGATCGAAACAAGTGATAGTCAGAAGGAGCAACGTCTGGAGAATACGGCGGGTGGGGTAGGACTTCCCATTTCAACGTTGCCAAGTATGTCTTGACCACTTTCGCAATGGGATCGAGCATTGTCTTGCTGCAAAATCACTTTATCGTGTCTCTCGTTGTATTGAGGCCGTTCGTCTTTCAATGCTCGGCTCAAACGCATCAATTGCGTTCGATACCGATCGCCTGTGATGTTGTTTCAGTCGGTTTTAACAGTTCATAATACACTACGCCGAGCTGGTCCCACCAAATACAGAGCATGACCTTGGACGTCAAAATCACCGTTCTTGAAGCGTTGAAACCACTCACGACACGTTCTTTCTCTAATAGCGGCCTCATCATAAGTATTTAAGAGCATTCGATGAGCCTCAGCCGCAGCTTTCTTCATATTGAAGCAAAAAATTAAAACCTCTCGCAAATGACGAGAATTTGGCTCGTAAACTGACATTTTCAATCGAGAATAACTTTATGATGCAGACATAAATCGACTAATGTTTCTATGGGGTTATGTTGACAGACCCAAGTTTATTGTATGATGTCTATGATCTATTTATTTCGACCACTACTTACCGCTAAAGCCATCTATAGGAAAACGACGGAAGCAAAGTTGTACACCTAATATATTTATAAAAACTAAATTCGTTAAACTGATTTAATGGAGAAAACGATACAAGCGCATGATTAATCAACATGCTGAAGCGTGTTCGGATTCTCACCTGGATGTTCTTCGAGTGTTAAGTCATTATTGTTTAACATTCATCAAATAACTAGAATGGAGATACCTGGATAGCATTCGGTAGGAATCTAAAATCTCTTAATCTCTACCCTCACAGATGTAAATCAAAACTAAAATAAGTACACAAAATGAAGACAGAGCAATGTCCCAGTATGTATGTGTGATTTTCGATCCACAAAAGTTTAGTTTCCTATGTCCCAAGGAACTTGCAGATTGCAATCAATGCGAACCAATGACAAACGCTATTCTGGTGGATCCAATAAAAGTAATATACGGGAAGGCTGTGATTGGTCAGTGCTAATTGCGCATTCCAAAAATTCTGCTCAATGGGACACAGGAAAACATATTATAGCTGAACGGAATAGGCTGAATGAAGCCAATAACTAGTGTTCCGCTAATTCCGCAGAATGGGCGCATCCTCAGGATGTGTTCCCAAGGAATGCAAAATTGCGGAATTCGCCGTTTTCTGTTGCGCAAATTTATTGAACGTACACAGAATCTTGTACAAATGCACAAGGGAATCAACCAATCGAAATTCTTCATTTCTATGAAACAGGTTGAAAGAATTCCAAGAAATTTTAATACAATTTTTTTTTATTTTCCAGATGTACCAGGCTGGATAGGCACTAATCCGTTAGAATTTCTTTTCTATCGACTTCCGTTTCGGAAGTGGCCATTTTCTCGCGAACGGTTGGAGATATAGATTTGGTGTCTGAGGCAATGTTATTGCATTTTAAAAGACGCGATGAATGCCTTTCGAATCATGTCTCTATCTTTTTCCGTTCAGACCGTGTACTATTGGAAGGTGGAGTTTCGGTGAAATTTTTTTAAATCCCGAAAGAAAAATCAGAAAAATGGAAAAAAGTTGACTATACCAATCGACTCAGGAGGTCGAGAAACGTACGTTGGACCTAAATTTGTGAAAAAATTTATGAAAATTTTTGAAAATTTTTGGAAGGACTGAATTTTTCGAATTTCCGAAAATTTTTTTATTACTGATTCCAGAAGTATCGGTCTGGATCGGCGCTCATCCGTTGAAATTTTTTTTCTATCGACTTGCGTTCAGGAAATGATATGTGTGGAGGGTTGTATCTCGCGAACGGTTGGACCTAGAGGTTCGGTGTCTGAGAGAATGTTGTACTTTGGAATACGAGTAGAATGCCGTTGGAACTATCTTTCTATCTCTTTTCGTTCAGGCTGTGTACTCACGGAAGATGGAGTTTCGGTGAAATTTTTCAAGTCCCGAAGGAAAAATCGGAAAAATGGAAAAAAAGTCGACTATACCAATCGACTCAGGAGGTCGAGAAACATACATTGGACCTATAAATAAGGGACAAAATTTTAGAAAATTTTTGAAAATTTTTTTTGAGGGACATGGAATTTTTTGGAATTTTCGAAAATTTTTTTATTACTGATTCCAGAAGTACCAGTTTGAATCGGCGCTCATCCGTTGGAATTTTCTTTCTATTGACTTCCGTTCCGGAAATGACATGTTTGGAAAGTTATACATAGCGAACGGTTGGACCTAGAGGTACAGGTGTCTGAGAGAATATTGTTGTACTTCGGAATACGAGTAGAATGACGTTGGAACCATCTTTCTATCTCTTTTCGTTCAGGCTGTGTACTCTTGGAAGAGAGATAATGTCAAAATTTATCAAGTCCGAAGTGAAAAATTGATAAAAATTCGACTACACCAATTGATAGAGAATGTCGAGAATCGCACTTTGGACCCATAAAATTGGAATGGTTATGAAAATTTTTCCAAAATTTTTCTAAGTCCCACACCCCTCGAAAATAGACAAAAAATGAGGGTGACGATAAAATGCGAACTATGGACATCTATCAAAATATGGGTAACATGGGATAGGTCGACAATATTTGGAAAATTTCGGTTAGGTAGGAGAAGTTAGGATGAAAAAGTTAGGTCGATAAAGTAAGGTCGATAAAGTTAGGACTAAAAGGTCGGGTTAGGTTAGGTTAGGTCAGGTCAGGTCAGGTCAGGTCAGGCCAGGTCAGGTCGGTTAGGTTAGGTTAGGTTAGGTTAGGTTAGGTTAGGTTAGGTTAGGTTAGGTTAGGTT
>NW_017259413.1:0-975 GCF_001594045.1 Atta colombica
TAACAAGTAGTAATGTAGCAAGATGTAATCATTGTAAGGTACAATTTCTCATACATAAGAATAGATCCTTAGCTATTTTACATGAACACTTAGTGAAGAGACATTCAGACAAATTAAATGAAGAACAGAAGAAAGAAGATAAATTCCATTGGACTTGGGATTATTTTATCGCAGATAGCGATATAGAGGCAATATGCAAAAAATGTAACTCAACAATTAAGTATCAATCAGTATCTTGTCTCAAAAAGCATTTAAAACGTATGCACAAGTAGGTATACTCCAAGTAAATTTAAAAATTAATTAACATACTAGAATATAAAATTAATAGCAGTAAACTGAATAATGTCGATTAAAGAAAATGTTACGCAAACAAATATACTCAAATAAAACTAAAAAGATTTATTGAACTTCTTATGTAAATGTAGGATATTGAGTCCAAATTCAGATCATATAGACAACGAGAGCAATTCAGACAATGACTTCATTGCAAACGAGGATCTAACTCAAAAGACAGACAGTTTTATCCCAGTTCGTCGCTGGATACGTGGACATTATACAAAATTAACAAGTAGTAATGTAGCAAGATGTAATCATTGTAACGTACAATTTTTCATACATAAGAATAGATCCTTAGCTATTTTACATGAACACTTAGTGAAGAGACATTTAGACAAATTAAATGAAGAACAAAAGAATGAAGATAAATTCCATTGGACTTGGGATTATTTTATCGCAGAAAGCGATATAGCGGCAACATGCACAGAATGTAACTTAACAATTAAATACCAATCAGTAACTTGTCTCAAAAGTCATTTAAAACGTATACACAAGTAGGTATACTCCAAGTAAATTTAAAAATTAATTAACGTACTGAAGAATATAAAATTAATAGCAGTAAACTCATTAATGTCGATTAAAGAAAATGTAACGCAAACAAATATACTCAAATAAAACTATAAAGATTTATTAAACTTA
>NW_017259414.1:0-4549 GCF_001594045.1 Atta colombica
ACAGCATACATAATTTTAATTACCTTGCAGGTAAAATAAAAATCGGATTATCAAAAAATATTCCCATATGATCCGCGATGAATATAAATTGGCTTTTTTTGAACATTTAATAAAAAAGATTTTTAGAAATTTTTTTTGAAAAATTGCGTTTTTTAAATTTATTTTTTCATAGGTTTTTGTAGATTTATTGTACGTGTATACATGGTAGTAAAATCGCCAAATTTAAAATATTAAGATTTCAAAATAAATAAAATTTTTTTGTAAAAGTCTATAATGCTTTATTTAAGAGGTACTGACTTCTTAAATTACAAAGAATACTAGAATAATGAGTAGTGTCGAAATGATTTAAGTTTTTATCTCTATGTTTTTATCTCTATGTTTCTTAATAATTAAAATGTGGGTAATTATTAAAATGTGGATAATTATTAAAATGTGGATAATTATTAAATGTTTTAATGAGATATTTTTTTCAAGATATATTTTCAAATTCGAACCTTGCCTTGATCTTGACAACGCCCAAGATCGAATTAATGATAACATCTTCTGTCTCCCTCGAAGTCAAAAAATTTGTTTGAAACATTTTTCGATTTAACGCAGTGTTTCTGAGATATTTCTGTGGATCCTTTAAAATGGGATAACTTCTATATAAGAATGTTTTAAAATGATTGCCAGATATTTCGTGCGTAGTTAGAGCGGACTAAACTGAGTTGAAAAGTCCTTTATCATTTTGCAATTTTCGCAATAATTAACAAGATATTAATTATTAAAAATCGTCGAATATTGGTTTTCAATAATTTTTTAGTATTACACAAGTACTATTAATTTTATAGAAAAACAGCAAGAGACAAAAATTGTTTATTTTTTCTCATAGAGTTCTGAGAATTTTTTTCAGAATTTTTTAGTTCCACATTTCTTTATGTTGATAAAAATAGCCAATATATACCCAGATAGCAAAGTGTCGTCTATTTAACGTCATTAATTAGTCAGTTCTTATGACGAATGTGATGTTTAAAATGACATCCGAATCATAAAAAGGCGTGGATTTATCACAGATACATAACGTCATAAATTGACGTCAAAAATGCGTCATTTCTTTTCGTGTTCATGTTAGCAAGGTGTTGTCCATTTGATATCATTAATTAATTATTCTTATGACAAATCTATACGGTTCCTGAGACGAAGTAAAAATCACAAAAATAAACGAATTTGCTAGGTGTTATAAATATTCTAGTAAATTCAATTACTTTATTAATTTTCAGAACCATAATATTATAATATGTCTTGACCACTTTCGCAACATGGGGTCGAGCATTGTCATGCTGCAAAATCACTTTATCGTGTCTCTCGTTGTATTGCGGCTGTTTGTCTTTCAATGCTCGGCTCAAACACATCAATTGCGTTCGATACCGATCGCCTATGATTGTTTCAGTCGGTTTTAACAGTTCATAATACACTACGCCGAGCTGGTCCCACCAAATACAGAGCATGACCTTCGAGCCGTGAATATTCGGTTTGGCCGTCGACGTGGAAGCATGGCTGGGAACTTCCCATGATTTTCTGCACTTGGGATTATCGTAATGAACCCATTTTTCGACCCCAGTCACAATGCGATGCAGAAATCTCTTCCGTCTTTGCCTTTCAAGCAGCTGTTTACAAGCAAACAAACGCCGTTCAACATCTCTCGGCTTCAATTCGTACGACACTCAATTTCCTTGCTTCTGAATCATTCCCATGGCTTTGAGGCGTTTTGAAATGGCTTGTTGAGTCACTTCCCATGATCGTGCCAATTCTTCTTGATTTTGACACGAGTCTTGCTCAAGTAATGCCTCGAATTCTGCATCTTCGAAACCCTTCTCTCTTCCACCGCTATGCCGGTCTTCGACGTCAAAATCACCGTTCTTGAAGCATTGAAACCACTCACGATACGTTCTTTCACTAATAGCGGCCTCACCATAAATATTTGAGAGCATTCGATGAGCCTCAGCCGCAGATTTCTTCATATTGAAGCAAAAAATTAAAACCTCCCGCAAATGACGAGAATTTGGCTCGTAAACTGACATTTTCAATCGAGAATAACTTTATGATGCAGACATAAATCGACTAATGTTTCTATGGGGTTATGTTGACAGATGCCCAAGTTTATTGTATGACGTCTATGATCTATTTATTTCGATCATCACTTACCGCTAAAGCTATAGGAAAACGGCGGAAGCAAAGTTGTACACCTAATAAAATATCAAAATATATTGATATAAAAAATGTTTTATATCCAGAAATAATGTGTGATGCTGAAATACAGTACTCCTCGACTGATAATAAATGATATACAATATGAAATAAATAATATATGACAAATATCTACAATCGTTTCATTTGGAAAAATTCGCTATATTATTTCAAAACAAAGAAATATTTTTTCTATTATCAGAACTTGCTACTGTAAGTTTTAATCCACATAAGATGTATAAAAAAGATGTATAAAACAAAAAAATAATTTAATAAATTACCATGTTTATTTTAAAACTTATGACATTTTATGATATTTTCTGCGAAAACTTGTTTGAGATATAATATTAACTTTCTTTGATTTTATTCTGAATTTTTTTTATTGCTTTCTTGATTCAACGAGTTCACTATCTGAGTGTTTTTCAAAGAGATTTGAGCTTTAAAAATATCTCAAAAATTTCTGGAGGATTACGCCCTTTCAACATTCAAGAATATGATTTTATGATAATATCTAAAATGTTTCACTTTTTTTATATGTGTCCAATTTTGAGAATAATTCAAAACTAAAAATTCACTGGGGGTCTTTAAATTCCCCGTTGGATCAAAGAGAGTTAAAGTAGTATAAAACTTATTTAAAATATAACATTATATATGAGTTAATAAAAATGCTTTATGTACATTTTTTGTCCTTTATTTACCTCTGTGTGAAGTTGGCACTGCATTTTTCAAAAAATGAAATTTTGATCGAAGTTCCGAATGCACCCCGAAGAATTCTGGAGTTCCTGCTCAAAATTAAGAATAGTTCCGGCGAATTAATATTAAAAAAAAAATTTTTTAATTTGAGGTGCTAATTTCACAAAACGAAGAACGAAAAATCGCGATATCTTCTAAATCATTAAACCTAACGCCTTAAATAATAATTTTCGTTAGAACTCGCGGGGTGCTATCCAGAACTGTCGACAGAATTGCCAGAACTTTAAAAAAATTTTCACCCCTCGGGTGTTAGAAATTTTCGATTCGACGAACGAAAAATCGCGATATTTCTTAAACCGTTGGTTCTAGCGCTTCGAGCGTTAATAACTTTCGTTAGAACTCGTAGGGTGCTAGAAGTAGAGTGCTCATCAGAACATTTGCGAAAAATTACAGTAATAAATATTAATATTAACATACTTTTACAAAACAGTCTTTCGGCATTGCGAAACGCTATACTGGAATACTAATTACGATAAAGCCTCAACATGCAAGAAGTGTCATGAAAATGTTCTCGAAAAATTTATCTTTCAATCATTTACTCATAGATTGCAGTGTCTTTACGGATGGACAATATGCTGCTTCCATTAGTATCGAGAAAAAGAGTACGGCATTTGGATCTATACTCAAAAAATTGAACATGAATGTAACAATTACATTCTAGCTGGTGTAATATCATATCATCAATATGCCAGCGACAAAAATAACGGGCACTATACAGCATTCGTATATGGCTCTCTGGTATTTATATGATGATATGATGATTAAGCGGAAAACAGCATCAGATGATGAAGAAGTAGCATCATATTTAATCATATATACCATGGTAGGTACACAGAATTGAAACTATATTCAATACAAAGACAGTTAAAAACATTTTTAACAAACTCAATAGTTATCAATCAATGATTTCAATCATTCCACCAAAATCACAATTCATCAGATACATTCGATCATGTCAGACAAACGCGCCCCCCCCCACACATACACACACACATACACGCACGCACGCACGCGCGCGCGCGCGCGCACACACACACACACACACACACACACACACACACACACAAGTTATTAACTCAAAGCGCTAGGATCAACGGTTTAAGAGATATCGCGATTTTTCATTCGTCGAATCGAAAATTTCTAATATCCGAAGGGTGAAAATTTTTTTAAAGTTTTGGCAATTCTGTCGACAGTTTTAGGTAGCACCCCGCGAGTTCTAACGAAAGTTATTTAAGACCCTAGGTTTAATGGTTTAGAAGATATCGCGATTTTTCGTTCTTCGTTTTGTGAAGTTAGCACTCCAAATTTTTAATTTTTTTTTTTTTTTATATTAATTCGCCGGAACTTCTTAATTTTGGGCAGGAACTCCAGAACTCTTCGGAGTGCATTCGGAACTTCGACCAAAATTTCATTTTTTGAAAAATGAGGTGCCAACTTCACAGAGGTTCTTTATTTTTCTTAGAGCGATAACACATGTATATTCCTTCACTTGCATATTGTACAATAATTAAAATAAATAAATAAATAAGTAAATAAATTATAATAACTAGAAGATTGATTTTCCAAAAAA
>NW_017259414.1:4745-17444 GCF_001594045.1 Atta colombica
ATATATTTCTTACAATTAATGAAAAAATTTTATTTAATAATCTTTTATTTACTTAATCAAAAAATTGCTTTTCTAAATTAAATAAAAAAAATCACTAATTTATAGAAAATAAAAATTACATTTCGATAAATATTGATTGTATTTGCATATTTTTCATAATTAATAAATTTTCTTAATAGGAAAATACTTTTCTTCAAATAAATAAATACATTTCCTTACTTTAAAAAAATGCATTCACAGTTGCATGCAAACATATCGTTTACTAAAATTTCCTTTCTTCCAGTAAATTTTTCTCTCAGTGTATATGTCAAAATGTTTTAATTTATTATTAGTTATATATTTTAGGACCATACAAGACACCTTCCTCTACATCATTTTGTGTTGCTTTCTCCTTTCGAATAGCAATCCTTGTATCCTTTGAGTATGTGGACGCAGGATACTCCGGATGCTTGAGATGGACTTTATCGTACGAAAGAGCCAAATTATATAAGCTGAACTGCCTATTATGCCTATTACTAATTATGTATTATCTCCATAATTTTAAGAATATTCATAGTAACCTTCATTAAAAATACAAAAAAATTTGCTGTCAAAAAATTTGCGATTTCTACTTTGACGGAGTGAATGTGTTTAGAAGCAAATGTATCCTCTCAATGAATTTAACGACTCATATCAATGAATTTAATGATTCATTATTAGAAACGTTCTAGAACGTTCTAGTCTCGAAAGTATAATGAGTATAATGGTAAGCGCCGATTATGGCAATTAGTTGCGCGCTATGTGAATTAATCGAATACCACATCATTTTATCTCGTATATCTTAGACAATTTTCGTTTCTCCTAAAAAATGTTTTTGTGGGATATTCTTTCTTAGATTATAAGTTTTCAAAAAAGCAACAAAAAAATAGATTTTTTTGACCCTTCAAATGTAAAGACTCCCTTAAGTGCAACGAATCTCCTCTAGGAGATGAAGCGAATGTTTGACCACCGTTCCAGTAAAATGACTCTGAGAAAGGAATTTGAGCAGCGAACATAACAGGTCAGAAAAACATTTAACGAGTCACAATTATTATGACAAAATTATCCTGGCAAATCGCATCTTGATAAACACAAAAAAAATTATCGACTATATTATGGATAGGATACCCTACGTATGACTGCGCGACTAGAGGTGAAGTTAATTTCAAGGACACTGCCGATTTGATTTGATCAAACTGAAGAATCGTGCTGAGAAACAACATGAAGAAATGGAATTCCATCGGTGTCAGCCAACAAAAATCGAAGAAGAGAAGAAGACAAAGAAGCAGCGATTGAACACATCGAGTGAATTGTATTAACTAGATTGTATTGACCAATCGTGTAGAATCTGCAGAGTCACGCGAATCCTTACTCATTAATATCAGAAATAGTCAGGATGAATAACAAGAACAGAGACAGTTATGAAGAAAGAGCTGAATACGCCTTTTAATAGCACAAAATTGTTTATACATATAAAAGGGAAAAATCGCGATAGAGAGAGCTTTTATTTCGTTATCGTTGTTCTCGAGAGAGAAATTGTACAACATGGTGGATATCTCGATTATCGGCAAGAATTGATAATCGAGATAGTATCTCAACACATTACACACAAATCACTTAATGAGTTAGATTTAAATTTGCGCAAACGCCTCGTATAAAATGGTGGCAGGTTTAAAAAACTTATACCGAGATGCGTTTTTGACAAATAAATAAAAAAGAAGATTTATCGGAGGATGCCTCAGAGAGCTTAAAGCATGAAAAACCGAGTTTTCGCGCGATTGGCACATGCTTGACAAAATAAAATTAAATATTAGCTTAGATAATTTAACTAAAGAGGGTGTAATTCAAAAAAGTACCTCTCCATACGCGTCCAATCATACTGATTCGAAAAAAGATGATAATTTAAGATTATGCGTCGATTATCGAGAAATAAATAAAATCACGGTTAAAGACAATTTCCAACGTCTTTAACAGACGACCATTTGGATCGATTAGAGGAGAAAAAAATATTTAGCTGTCTAGATCTACGAAATGGGTTTCATCATATTGGCTAAATTCTCGGTTAAATATACGGCTTTTATTAGGACAATTTGAATATTTAAGAATGCCATTTGAATTTACGAATGCCCTGAGATCTTCTAAACTTTCAACTCATATTTTAGCCATCGAACGATACTGGCAGAATCTAAATATTCTAACTATGAATTAGAATGCTTAACCGCCATATATGCGATTAAAAAGTTTCCCATTTACTTGTCAGATATTCGATTTAAAATCGTTACAAACTGCGATAGTTTCCGTCTTACCCTTAGCAAACAAAATATCAATCCAAGAATAGCACGATGAATAATGTTTCTACGATTATGAAGTAGTGCATCGGATAAATGTATGGTGCATAAGCCGATATAATAGCATTTTGATATTAGAATGCAGTTTTGAACAAAAGTTATCTATAAAACAGGATCAAGATATAAAAATCTGTAAAATTCGTAACAGGTTGGAAAGAAAAGCTATACGAGTTTAAGAATGACCTCATATAAAAGATTAATAAAAAAAACAAATTTATACGTACTGGAAGGTATGAAAAATAATTTTATACGTATGTATCATGACGATATTGATAGGAGCAGGCGAGTACTACAAGTTTACTAGTTCCCCAATATGCAAGCAAAAGTAAAAAACTATCTAAAGAATTGTTTTAAATGTATCGAATATTCCCCATCAAATGGAAAGTCGGAAGGATATTTACACAGTATTCCAAGGAGAAATTTACCGTTTCAAATCTATTATATAGATCATTACGGACTTCTTAGAAAAATTATATCCATAAAACCACGAATTCTAGTGAAATAAGACACTTAAAGAAATATTTCCGATATTACACTAAGCCGCGACGAATTATAAACGATAGAGGTAGAGCATTCACAGCGAGTGATTTTAAGAGCTGCTTAAAAGAAGAAGGCATTGAACACATTTTGATAGCCACTGGTATTTCGTGCCAACGGACAGATCAAAAGACTGAATTGAGTTTTGACGTCTATCTTAGCAAAATTAATTCTCCCAATAAACGGGACCAAGCAATTAATCGGGCCAAATTTACAATTAACAATACTGTTTGCAGGAACTTTACTGGAGGCACTCTTAGTTGATTGTTTGAATTAGATCAGCTAAGAAGGATAAACGATCATTACGCTTAAGTTTAAATGACCGGGTCAAAAGCGATAGAAACCTAATTGAACTACGAAAAGCCTTGCGTGAAATTGTGAAGTCAAGCCGCGAAAAAGCTTACGATATATCTCGAAAAATAACAACACATACCAGGTTGGCAGTTGTATAGATATAGTTAAGAGGTCCTTTATGTTGTGAGTAAAGTGTTAGCGTCAGGCCGATATGTTGTAACTGATATCTCAGATTTTCAGATTACACGAATGCTGATGTGGTATCCGCGGATAGAATAATAGCGTGAGTACATGATTGATTAGAATTAAGATCAGAAATACAATAGATTAAGATTAGTTATAAGTTTATAAGATTTCGTTATAAGATTTTAATTATAAGACTAAGATTAGCTGAAAGTTCTATTATAATGCAAAAGCGTATTATCACTGTAATTTTCTTTTTTCTTTTGATTTTATGAAAATATATAAAAAAGAGAAAAATTCCCAGTATGTGACTAAGACGGTCAGCACATCAAGATGAATGAATTATAGGATTGATTTTATTTGGTATAATGAATTTTTCCGCATGACTTCATAGTATGAACGCGGGAAACCGATGGAAAACCTCATATACAGTGATACACACGCAGTAATACATGAATATGCGTGTTACTGAGAGGCATCGATAAGCACCAGTCAGATCAAGTCGTATATAGACACCCATAGGAGGCGAGCGAAGAATTATTCATAATCTATGAGTTTCTTTTTCTTCCGAAAAAATCTTACAATAAAGAAATCGGTTGACAACCATTTTTAGTTAAAAAAATTTTTCACAAAATAAATCGGTTTAAAATCGCCGTTTCGAAAAAGCGATCTTTTGGAGTTCGGAAATATCCCTAATTCTTATATTTAGTAGCTCTACTTATTACATTTATTTAAACATTTGTTTTTAGAATATAAGTATGTAATTTTTTATTTAAAAATCTTCTTAAAAAATTCTTATATTTTTGGAAGACAATCTGTTTCTTCTATTAGAAATAATATAGCCAATAGCAAAGAATAATCATTCCACTGACATAGAACAGCCTGGAGTAAATTTTCAAGGCTGTTTGAAAAATTTCTAAATGCCTAGTTTCCAAATGTAAAAGTTCTTGAAATGAATAAATTTTAATATTTGCACATGATAACAAATTTCTAGTTAAAATAATATTGTTTATATTAGCTATAAAAGATTGAGGAGAATTTTCAAACCAAATTTTAAAATTGAAGATACCAATAAACTTGGCCATACGATTTTTAGTGTTCAAATAAATTTGATTAAGATTTATTTTAATTTTATTATAAATTTTTAATTAAGCAACAAGCTTTTGTATTAAATTAATTGTATCATCTTCATAATCTGTTTCTGAATGAAATCCTGCTTACTGAATTCTTGGATCAATCAATATAACTAATCGTTTTTTTGCATAATATATTTTTTTCAATAAATTTTTAAATTGTTTCATGAAACAAAATAGTGCAGGATAACTCAATGTTTTATAAACAACTTGCAATTTCATACTTTTTATATAAAATATTACAAGCAAAATTAAAACTGTATATTTAAATTCATACACGCTATTCAGAACAAAAATTTAAATAATTGTAATAAAATTCATATATATCGTTATTTGACTGCCAAACTATTATATAATGTGGAGTCTATAATAGGAATCGTACCGATCATAAAGTCTGAAGTATTATAATAAAAAATTGATCAATCATAGTTGATTATTTTCCGCATATTCGACTATGATTAATCAATTTCTTATGACTTAAGGGAGGGTTATTGGAGCGAGGGACCGAACTTGATCGAAATCAACAGATTTTTTCAATTTCAAATTCGATAATAGTGACATCTTTCATTCATTTCTTTATATACTCATTTATTATAAGTATATTGTTGTGTCGCATTTATCTGTCCTTATCTAACATATTGCAACACCATCTCTTGCAAGATTGAATACCCATTGCTAGACACAATTATTGCTTTGTTTATCATTCCGAGTCTTCGCTTAATGTTTGTATACACCTCATTTGCAGAATGATATATTATAAATCTTTCTTTTGAAATTTTTAATCTTAATTTCATAAACTCAGTATTGTTTGTGCGCGTGTATATATAGTATGCTTAGTGCACTGTCGTTTGGTTTATACGAACTGTAAAACTTTTATATTAAGAAAACATCTATTAAGGAGACATCTCAGGTGACAGCTTTACGAGTTGAAAGAATGTAAGTTTTTAACTTTTTTTTATTTTAATATGAAGTCTATTTCAGCAAATTTTGCGTTTACTTACTGTAAAAGAATTTTTTATTCCGTTCAGTAAATTCGGAGATTTACATCAAACTGCAAAGTTTCAATTTGACCACTCCAACATTCTCTTAAGGATGTTTTACGATCTATACACACTATGTCTCCTATTGAAGACTTCGCATAATGGACCAAAAACAATAAGGCTGACAATAACTGTAGTGATCTCTACAATATATCCCTATATTTCTACTGAAAAAATGTCATGTCATAAAATTCCATAACGAAATCATAATTAAGACAAGTAAATTACGTAACTAGTTGTTTCAAATCAGTACGTGATCTTTTTAAATCACATAATTAAAAAAATCACATGATATTAGAAATAATTTCAACCATGTAATTTTATAGTTAATTTTAAAGAATTGAATGATAGAAATAGAAAAAAACATATTATCATGTGATTTTTCAAATTACGTGATTTTAAAATCTCGTGCTGTGATTTGAAATCTGTTACGTGATTGTCTCAATTCACATGATTTCGTTATGTAACTTTGCGACGTGATGTTTTTCAGTAGGGATATAGCATACAATCATTGATACACAATGAATAGTTCCACATATCTGGAAATCGTCCTTGAAATATCGTATGCGCATTATTTTTACACGTAGCTATGACATATATTATGATCGATCTTGAAATCGTCGCAGGTGAACTAACACATTTAGACTATGTAAGCAAAACGTGGACAGTTTTAAGTGCGTTCATCCAATCGATTTAATAATTTCCATTCTAGTTTTTCCGAACTGACTAGCACTCCATCATAAGATACTCTGTGTATGAAGAGAGAAAATAGGAATAAGAGTAGAGTATATATAAAATTATTCCTCATGAAAATTATGAATGCACCGGATTGTAAAATTATCGAATATCGGATATTTATGTTAATAATCGCAAATTTATATCAATTGTTGATAATATCAGCGTTCTTTACCTATGCGCCCTTTTTGTATGGACGAAAATTTGCTCAGGGTTGATGGTCTTTAATAGTATCTCGTCGGCGGCATGATGTATTATCTTATCCTTCGACAAATGATGCATCAAGCGCTTTATGTATAATTCGTGTTCTATATCCTATTCCTGTTTTATGTCTAATGAATGATAAAAATAGAGTAACACTGATACTGTTATATCGCTTCCCGAATGCAGCCTTAGCTGAATTTCTTGCACAATTTATTTTTTTTACTTCCTAACGTGAAAAGAAAAAGAGAAAAGATGAACTGTGTACGAAGTATAGCTGAAAAGAATAGAAGCCTGCATCAATGATGTAAACTTTCAATATTATATTGAAGATTGGAGATAAAAAAAATAAAGATTGTGCAAGAAATTCAATTAAAACTGTATTCGGGGAGCGATATCAACAGTATCGGCGCTACCGCTTCATTCTATTTTTAAAATAATCCAGATATATTCCTGGATGTTAATGATAGCCGACTATCCGATCGGAGTAAAAAAGTGCTGGATGATACTTTTCAGATATCCGGCGCATCCATAATGAAAATACCAATAAAAATTTTAATACCAAAGATTGGCAATCAAATATATTAAAAAATGACAATAATAATTCATTAATTAATGATCAATCGCTAATATGTACGAATTGTTCGAGCTTTTGATTGATCGAAATTTTCTGTGTTTATATAGGCCTTTGGAAGTCTAACAAAGAAAGTTATTTTTAAGATTTCTTTTTTTTTTCATGTGATGTGTATACAGGATAGACCATTTTAATTTATCCAATCGATTTTTTCAAAAACTGTAAGTTTAAAGCAAAAATATTTCGGATAAAAGTTTTATGATTTCAAGGGGAAAAGATGTTGATGATCTTGAGATGTCCTTAAGGACAAATCAAGGTTACCTAAAATTTTTTTAATGAAACGCTCTCATTTATTTATTACATATTCTTATAACAATCTTCAAAACCTTTTGTAAATACTATAATAAAGTTTATTTTCATTAAATACTTTTTAAGTTACACTTAAAAGATGCCCAAACGATGGTTAAAACTTCTTGAATGTTGTTCAGGATTATGAAGAACCTTGACAATATTTGTTAAGATCAAGGCTATTGGAGATTATTCCTCTTATTTTCATTTTTGTACTAAAAATTCATTTCTACGTAACAGTATAAATAACAGAAACAACCTCCAATAATCTTGATTTTAACAACTGTTATCAAGAACAAGACCTTGAATAACATTCAAGAAGTTGGGCCTTTAGGCATCTTGGATAATGCAAATGCCAGCGGTACTGTGACTTTCAAAACCTTATAATTCGAAAAGTTCTTCTCAGTACTCCTATTGTTTTATCCTTATTATTATTATTCATCCAATGATAAAAAAGGATAAGATACATGATAAGATGATACACGGAGCACTCAGGTGATGTTTCCGAACGCAACTTTGATAAAAATAATTGCCAATAAGAAAATGCAATACTAAAAAGTTAATAAAAAATTCTGAAAAAATTCTTAAAATTCTATAAAAAGAAAATAAACAATTTTTATCTCTTGCAGTTTTTCTGTAAATGATGATAGTATTTGAGAAAAAAATTATTGAAGACCAATATTTAGCAATTTTTAATAATTAATATCTTATTAACTATTGCAAAAATTGTAGAATGATAGAGAATTTTCCGTTTCAGTTTAGTTCGCTCTACATGTCCACGAACTCCGAAGAATTACTCTCTATATATACATATAGGATGTCTCACAATTTTTGGCCAAGTTCTTTTTTGTAGATAGAGCGGACTAAACTGAATCGAAAAGTACCGTACCACTGTAAATTTCGCAATTTCGATGAGATATTAATTACTAAAAATATAATTTTTTACTCAAATACTATCAACTTTACAGAAAAACAAGAAAATTGTTTGTTTTCTTCTTATAGAACTCTAAAATTTTTTTAGAATTTTTTATTAGTACTACATATTCTTATACCCGAGTAATAAGCTGTCGTTATTTTGACATCGATAGTTAATCATTTTAAATTATTGATGTCATGTGACTTATTTAAGATATAATAATGACGTCATTTATTTATGACATCTTTACAATGTCATGTTTAATGACGTCGAATAAATGATCAATTGTCAACGTACTAGTATTAATAACGTCATACATTTATTCCGTTAATAACACGAAAATAACACGAAAATGATGTATTTTTGATGTCAGTTTATGACATGTATGTATGAGTGATAAGAAATATAAGAATTCATGTCATTTTTACGATGTTTAAACGTCAAGGAGCTTATTATAGTTCTTAAAAGAGATTTATGTTCTTATTGGGAGTACAATTAGTTCGGTCCGTTTGTTTGTGTTCAAAAATGCATTTATTTCAAAACAAAATGAATGAACAGATCAATTAAAGTATTGTCCATTGCTGCCTACTTTTTCCCATCTCTCAGGCAATTTTCGAATTCCAAAATTCTCGAAAAAATGACTCATCTTTGGAGGCGATCCAATTTTCGATTTCTGCGAAAGAAGTGAACCGGTGACTTGCTGCATCCTTCGGAACAATCAGTAATCAGAAGGAGCAATATCCAGAAAATACGGCGGGTGCGGTAAAACATCCCATTTGAGCGTTTCCAATATTTTTTTACGTCTTTAGTGACATGAGGTCGAGCGTTGTCATGAAGAAGAATAACTTTATCATGTCTTTGCTCGTATTCTGGCAGTTTTTCTCGCAATGCACGAATCAATTGTAGCCGATACCGACCGCCCGTAATGGAATCACCAGATTTCAGCAGCTCATAGTAAACAAGATCCTTTTGATCCCACCAGACAGATACAGAGCATGATCTTCGAATTATGAATTTGGCCGTGGTGTTGATGTTGAGGTCGAGGCAACGATTGACCGGACTTAGCGTAGTATTTTTTCTTCTTGGAGTTGCTGTAGAATATCCACTTCTCATCTCCAGTCCAATGCAAAACACAATCCAATGCAAAAAACCTTTTCTCTGGTGTCTTTGAATTAGCTGTTTGCAAGTGAAAAATCGCCTTTCAACGTCTCTCGGTTTCAGTTCATAAGGCACCCAATTTTCTTGTTTTTGAATCATTCCCATGACTCTCAATCGTACACAAACGGCTTGAGTTACCCCTAATAATTCTGCAAGCTCCTCTTGTGTTTGACTCTGATCTTCTTCGAGTAATGCCTCTAATTCTTTGTCTTCGAATTTTTTTGGCTCTCCAGAGCAAGACTTGTCTTCAACGCTGAAATCTCCATCCTTGAAACGTCCATCCTCGAAATCATTCCCTACATGATTTCAGTTGGAGCAGTGTCACCATAAACTTCGACAAGCATTCGATGGGCTTCAGCCGCACTTTTTTTCCAATTAAAGCAGAAAATCAAAACCTCCCGGTGCTTGTTAATATAAAATTTAACATTTCAAACACAGTAAAAATCAAGGTTTTTGTATGAAATTCAAAGCGATATAAACTGAATATTATTAGCAGATGTTTAATCTCTCTGAAACCGCCAAAATCAGCTGTCACTATGAACCATTCAACAGCTGGAACCATCTTTAGGGAAATGGATCGAACTAATTTGTACTCCTAATATTAGGTGTACAACTTTGCTTCCGCCGTTTTCCTATAGATGGCTTTAGCGATAAGTGGTAGTCGAAATAAATAGATCATAGACGTCATACAATAAACTTCTGTCAACATAACCCCATAGAAACATTAGTCGATTTGTGTCTGCATCATAAAGTTATTCTCGATTGAAAATGTCAGTTTACAAGCCAAATTCTCGTCATTTTCGGGAGGTTTTAATTTTTTGCTTCAATATGAAGAAATCTGCGGCTGAGGCTCATCGAATGCTCTCAAATACTTATGGTGAGGCCGCTATTAGTGAAAGAACGTGTCGTGAGTGGTTTCAACGCTTCAAGAACGGTGATTTTGACGTCATGCTCTGTATTTGGTGGGACCAGCTCGGCGTAGTGTATTATTACTGTTAAAACCGACTGAAACAATCACAGGCGATCGGTATCGAACGCAATTGATGCGTTTGAGTCGAGCATTGAAAGACAAACGGCCGCAATACAACGAGAGACACGATAAAGTGATTTTGCAGCATGACAATGCTCGACCCCCATGTTGCGAAAGTGGTCAAGACATACTTGGAAACGTTGAAATGGGAAGTCCTACCCCATCCGCCGTATTCTCCAGACGTTGCTCCCTCTGACTATCACTTGTTTCGATCAATGGCACACGGCCTGGCTGACCAGCACTTCCGGTCTTATGAAGAAGTAAAAAATTGGATCGATTCGTGGGTAGCCTCAAAAGATGACCAGTTTTTTCGACGCGGGATTCGTACGCTACCCGAAAGATGGGAGAAAGTAGTGGCCAGCGATGGTAATACTTTGAATCATAAATGTATAACCAGTTTTTTACAATAAAGCCTCGAATTTCGGAAAAAAACGGCGGAAGCAAAGTTGTACACCTAATAATAAATTTGGTTAGTTGAGTATCACATTGTAAATGATTTAAAAACCCTTCTACGCAAATAAATTGATGACAAAGTTTTAATTGATGTTTGAGAACAAACGTATATGAAGGATTTATTCGTGAAGTAAACTTTAGCATGTTTTAATTATCGATGTTTTGTCTCAAAGCGAATAAATGATATTAGTGATATTTCTTCATAACTCTTACATAATGTAGTACAATATGATGTTTTGGTTTGAATAGAATACTTTTTTATGCAAAGATAAATATTTGGATACAATGAAATAATGACACATGAAATAAATCAATATGTTCAAAAGTGAGAAAATGTGAACACGAGATTACTATCTTCTTAAGATATAAAATATAATTCTCAACTTAAGTTTTTTTTTCTGGTATAGAAAATTGCTAATCATTAAAGACAAATTGTTAATCAAATAATACATTTTAAAAGCTGTTATAGTAATTTTTTCGGCTTTAATTGATTCACTAATGAATGAGAACTAAATGATGGTTTATTCTCATGAAATGAACTCATACAATTTGACAGTCTTTCATTGAAAACATCCAAAGTAAAAAACTTTTCTATATAAATAAAATTATTTAATATTTTAGCAAAGTCATATCGGCAAATGCCCTCGAATAAATTCTACAGATAAATTTTTCAATTAGGGATCTCATTGAAAATACATTTTTCCTTTATTCCAAACGCAGAGTTTATGACACAATTAAAATAATCATTTTCTGTTCTAATGTATTCCTTTTCTTCATTAACCAAATTTTGTGTATTCCTTTTAGTGGCTGTACAAACTCGACAATAATATTAAGTTTTAAATCCTGTAAAAAATCCAAGAATTGTGTTCAGACATAAATTATCCCCAACAATAAATATTAAGCGAAATAATATTTTTTGCTTGTTACTAATATTTATAGTTATTTCATTAATACTGAGATCAATTATTTGATCAACAATATATGATAAGATTTTATTATCTAATTTTTTGTGATCTTGATAATTATAAAGTTGCTTAAGAAAAATATTATCTAGATTGCTACTATATTGAGGGAATAGACTTAATAAACTCAAATAAACGGCATCTAATTTTTATTAATAGACTTGCGCGGTCTTAATAGATTATTGATTTCTAAATCATCAAAAAATAAGATTATTGGTAGAATAAATCCATTCTTTTTTAACTCTTTAAAATTCCAGATTTCGCCATGGTAAATTGAAGTTAGCAACGTAGTATTATTTTTGCATTCATTAATATATTCTCCAATACTAGTAAAAACATTAGGCATTTCCAAATACTTTTTTCCAAAAACTTCTTTTATAGAAATTAAAGCAATTTTTTTTATAGTGCACATCCATTTGCTTTTTTAATTTTTTCTTTTTTAGAATTAAAAAAGAATGAATTTTTATTGTTGACGATTTTATTAAACAATTAATATTATATATTTAACTAATATTATATATTTATTAAATAATTGAAAGTATATTGGTCAGTTTTTAAATCTTTTTAAGCTGCTTTTCATTATATTTAAATAATAACACATATTGTCTGTATTATTTCGCCATATTTTTCTAATATTTCAAAGCTTTCAGATAAATACGTATAAAGCATTTTATTAATAATTTTATGGGCGTTTTTCTTATTCAAATTTCCGAAAGAATATAATCTTGTAATTAAAGATAACGTCATATTTATTATGTTAGAATTAAAA
>NW_017259414.1:17587-18811 GCF_001594045.1 Atta colombica
ATAATATAATAAATAATATAATAGTATAATATAATAAATATAATAATATATATTATACTTATTTTAAGTAATATAATGTAATAATATATATTATACTTATTTTATTTTGTTGTACGTGCGGGTAAGTTTCAGAAATAATTGCACGGACTATATCCACTTGTGAATAAAATCTGATCCAGACAAAACAAACGTAAACAAACACAAATATAAAAAAATGAAAACTGGAAAACTTGTTTCACTAAGTACAAATAATATCGACAGTATTAGCATTCATTAAAATATTCGCTCATTACATAAAATATATGCATTGTACTATAAAAAGACAGTATTAATGTTCATTAAAATATTTGTATATTATATAAAATACATATCGCATTACAAAAAAAAAATCTTATCAATTGAGATCTGGCTCTTTTTTAACATTTAACATTATAACAAAAAACTAATTTATTTGCTGCATCGATTCCTAATCTATTCCGAATTTTATTTTGAATAAAACATAAATTTAAACACTTAAAACACTCTTTCAATTGTTGCTGGACAGTTATGTAAGTGAATGACAAAATTAATGAAATCTTCAAAGAAATTACTATTTTTATGTAATGCTTTCCACGTTCTAACATTCATATTTCTAACTTTCTCAGAAAAGAACGATTTTGGAAATGGTCAGTCTCTGCTTGAAACGATACAAATTCAGACGAAATTTCTGTTGCATAATTTCGTGCAGTTTCTTTTTATTTTTCGGATAGTTTTGTACTGCGGTTGCAGTAGATAAGCTAGCATATATGCATATGTAACAGCTTCAGAAAACCTCTTTTCTAAAATATTTTTATATGGTTTCAATTCTTCATTATTTCAATGTTATCCATAATTTAATAGCATCCGCCAAATTGCAATCTTCAGCTTGACATTAAAATTAAATAAATTATAAAAATTAAAATAAAAATTTATTATTAGAATGGCAATATTTCGTACATAAACATTGCACTTCATCAAACTTGATATTGTATCAAGTTGCTCCTTGCCTGATGAAATAAACAGTATATTCACGAAACATTTTAATAAATTTAGATACAAAGATAATCCGTGAAATGGATAGTTTCTGTATAGAAAAAACTCGTAGAAGCTTTAAAAGTTTTAATTAAAGTAAAATATTAAAGAAATAGAATTCTATTTATTATTTATAGTTTATTTTTAATAAATATATATAAATATATATAAATA
>NW_017259414.1:18911-20822 GCF_001594045.1 Atta colombica
CAATATGTGTATTGAAGTAAAAACAGATAATTTTATTTCTTTTCAATAAATATAATATTTTTTCTTTCTTACCTTGTCAAGCATGTATTAATTTTTCTGTATTAATTGATTATGCAAAGATTTTGCTTCTTTAGAAATTATAATTATATATTATTAATAATGCGAACAATTTTATCTATTTTTTTTTCGTGCTCATCAGCAATATTTGGAGATAAAATTAATCGTCGATCACGAATAAACATTTTAATTGACTATTCCATCTTGTTTTACCAGGCAACTGAGATTTATATTCCCTTTACCTTTACAATTCTTTAACCATGCTCCTAGACAATGATGATTTCTAAAGTATTTCTGAACTTCTAAAATATTTGTTGTTAAATCTCTAATTTTTGGTTTTTTATTTTGAAAATTTCTTCACCAATTAAATTCAAATAGTGTAAGGCAACTATATGAGATAAACTTTTCATCACTATATAATTCTGATAAATCTTTTCTTCATCAGGATCATTTTCTTTTCGTTGTCAGAAACAAAACTCTGCACTTTACATTGGAATTTTGTAGCGGCTTCTTCAATAGTGCCTTTGCGATGTTCAAACAATAATCTGCAGATTTTATATTAGATCCAGAATTAATTACTAATAAGAAATAAAACGATTAGCAATAGACAACATTAGCAATAACTGGAGTGTTATGTATATCACTCCAGCCATCTTGCATTAACTGGAGTGACTGTCTTTCCTTTCAATTCAGTTTGAGCTTCATCTTGAATTTTATTCAATAAATCTCTAAACTGTTTTCTGTTTGGAGGATCGTAGCTCGGTCATAAAACTTGGATAAAATATTTATGTTCAGAAATTCTAAAAGGTATATAAGCATACAAAAATTTCACCATTGTTTTGTCCATCTCTTCTCTCTGTATAGCTGTAATTTTAATTACATAATTTGATACCGATGGTTGCTTTAAAATATAAGAACATAAAGGGATCAATGCATCTTCTTTTTGATTTATTCAAATTAATCTTCTTGTCTGATTTTTATTTGAATTATCATTCTTTTCAAACTTACTACACTTTTGAAGATGTTGTTTCAGTCGTGGAGTTTTTCCATTAACTAATGTTTCACAAGCACAATACATTTCTGCTTAATAATGTTGTCAACTATACAAAATTCAAAGCAAGCTCATACAGGGACCTTATGTCTTCCTCCTGTATTTTTTAAATTACTCATGTTAACTGATACTAGGACGTAGACGTTATGCACAATCCCGTATTCTCGTGTCGTGCGCGGAGAACTACAGCGTACGAGTTTGTGTGCGCATATATATGATGATCATCAATTCTTGCGCGCAGTCGGTTAAACAAAATACACGCGTATATGCAGCGCATGGTGGAAGGATTTCATGGTGTATTCAGTTTGACCAAATCACGCCTATTTTTGCTCCGCGTCGTCTTTAAGTGTGCAGTATACCAACTGTAAAACGCAAAATGGGGCAGTATTCATAGTCTATTTTTATTTTAAAACCATCTTAAATATAATGTCTTAAGATGTTAATACAGTCCTCGGATTGACTTACAACATCTTAAAATTGACTTAAATGTAAAAATCGACTATGAATACCGATTTGTTTCGCGTCATAAAGTTTCCTCGTGCAAGAAAAGATTCAGTATTCAGTATTCACGAAACAGATCGGTATTCATAGTCGATTATAAATTCTTTGCTGAAAACATATTAGGACTTGTGCAAAGAATGTTCATAAAAATACTAAAATGAAAGAAAAAAACTTGTAGATAAGAAAATACATTTTAAAATAAAAAAATAATGTTTGTTCTAAATAAATATTTATTTTCGTTTTTGTCAAATTTATTAACTTTAATTAATTATATGTTTCTTAAAATATAATAAATTATTTTT
>NW_017259414.1:21540-22809 GCF_001594045.1 Atta colombica
AATATAATATAGTATAATATAACATAATTTATATTATACTATATTATATTTCTTTCTGTATAATACGAATGTATAATAATAATGATTATGTATTTTTTTCTAAAATATACTTATGATACTTTAAAATGATATTGCCATATATGTTATGTCATGTATTTCAGCGATGTTTTGTTATTAGTTAAATAATATTGAACTTTGAGCGTTTCTTCGCTCAACTTTGCTGTATACAAAAATTGATAGTGTAAGGGTAAAACGTCGATTTGCCTTCGCTATATAAAATCGCACTTTAAGAGAGTAAGACAGTGAGTTGAAGTTTACCGAAGAAGAAACAACTTAACTCGAGTATATAGTTATATTGTTAATCTAATTTATATTACATGTATTATAGATTTTTAATATTGATTGTGAGCAGTTTATATACCTATAAAAAGTTATGTGTTACATACATACGTACATACATACATACATTTACATAATTTAAATACATACACTCTACAATATTTTACTTTTCTGTTAATTTTATAACAAATACTGTTTTGTAAACAAAATCAATTTTTAAATCTATTTTTGTGGAAGACTACATTACCATCCCTATTTCTCTTCATTTTGTTATGCAGTGTTTTTAAATAATATCCTAAATATAATAAATATTTTATAACTTGAGTCTAGAATCAAACAACACTTTGACGAATATAATCGTTAAGTTTAAAATTTAAATGTTAATTATTAATTAAGTTATAAAGGTGTATAAGTAACCCATAATACTACTTTCTTTTCTAATAAAAAGACAATTTGAATACATACATATATATACAAAGTTAAAATATCTTGTTGCAGCTATGTGGTCTGGCCATTCTGATTATCGGCGTTTTAGTGCAAGTAGGAAAGCAAAATTATTTCGAACCTCTGGAGGACATTACGAGTAATCTTACGCTCCCGGCAATTACATTGATTGTCATCGGCAGTATTATTTTTATTATCGCTTTCCTAGGATGCTGCGGTGCGATTCGCGAGAGTCATTGTATGGTAGTCACGGTAAGCTTATAAACAAATTTTATCCTGTCATACAACTCTTGTCATAGAAGAAACTTTTCTTGGTCTTACATTAAATATTTTAAATTGAATCCTGAACAATAATTCAAGTCTATTCAAATTTTCGAAATATTCGCGTTTGTGGAATTGAAAGTAAAAATTAATGTTGCATTTATTAAATCGAAGATGACTGATAAAGATTTAAATTTAATTGTTACATTTATATATATATATATA
>NW_017259415.1:0-200 GCF_001594045.1 Atta colombica
CGAATTGATCGATATTTTAGACGGAAATGATGGACAATTTTAGAATTTAATGCCCAAATTTTGAATGTTATTAATACATTTTTTGGCAAGAGTTGGCACATTTTTTAATTTGAAATGATCATGATTACAGATTAATATTTCTGAAATATTCCGAATTTATCAATACACACCGAATTTGGCGATATTTAGTGAGGATTGAA
>NW_017259415.1:300-626 GCF_001594045.1 Atta colombica
TAGTGAGGATTGAACGATTTTATGATCTAAATTGGTCAATTTTTCAGTTTACAAAATTTGCCTGATATCGGTCGATTTTTTGGCAGAAATTGGCTTATTTTATTAATTTAATGTCATCAATTTTTCAGATTTAATGTCCAAATTTGTTCAAAAATTTTTCGATTTTTCACAGGAATTGACTTATTGTTCTAATAGTAATGGTCAATTTATCAGTTTAACGTCCATATTATATCAGATATTTGTCAATTTTTTTTACAATTTTGTTTACTCGCCGGAATTGTTATATTTTTTTAAGAGAAATGAACAATTTTTCAGTTTAACGTCCA
>NW_017259416.1:0-8551 GCF_001594045.1 Atta colombica
ACGATTGAGCCTTCTTTAGACGTGCATATAGATGATGTTACATTGGTTGAGAGCAATCGAAGAAATAAACAAAATTGAGTGATGATGACCAGTGAGATGTTTTGCAAAGAAACGGAAATTATTCGCATACGGCTGGATGACCGGTTGTTTAAAATTTTCCGGTGTTCTAACTGGCCATAAAGTTAAATTTCATATATCGAGAAGGTGCTCGTCAATTTCTAAATTATTAAGCGTCAATGTGTTAATCTATAGTAAAATAATAACGATATTATAATGATAAAAATTAGTCACAATATAAAGTTATATAGATAATAATTATTATATGGATAGATAATAATTATTATATAAAAAGGTATTTAATAAAATGAGATACTGGTAAACATATATGTTACCATTACGACAGAATTTGTTAAGAGTTCTTTTTATACAACTGAGAATGAGACAGTAGAAAGGTATAAAAATTTATATTTCTTTGGCTACTTTTCCTAAAATTGTGAAGTGTTACTTAACTTTTGCTAATGGATTCATGTTCAGCTGGCAAAATTTTCGTAAGTGATTATTCACATTGTTTATATTTCCAAAAAGATTACATTTTGTTGAATATATGTTACATAACAAAAAAAAGGTCTGCAATTTTGTTGAATAATATGTTACATAAGAAAAGAACTATCTTTAAATTGCTAATCTCAGAAACAAAAAATCATATTGAAACCAACAAAGTGCATTAAAAGTTGATATCTTCGTGTGCGTGCGTGCGTGTGTGTGTGTGCGTGCGTGCGTGCGTTCGTGCGTGCATGCGTGTGCGCGAGCGCGTGTACGTGTGCGTGTGACATTAATATATTTAACAAAAAAAATTAGTTGTCGGTGATACAACATCTTGAAAAATCTTCAAAATTGTTCTTTCGCCAATGAATTCGTATTCAGCAAGCAAAAATACATCGAAAGTGACTATGTTCACACTCGTGTGGCAAGAAAAAGATCAAATTTTATCTTCCTTTATGTATGATTTAATTAAAGGCAAGAGTCACGGTGAATTTTTTTTGTCCCAAATTTAGGCTAAAATATTGAAAAAAATGGCAATATAATTGCGATATCAATTGTTATCAAAATTGTCTGCATTTTGTTAAAAAATGATTTTTTAGAGAAAAACCGCGAAATAGAGATTCATTTTGATATTTTACTCGATTTACATAATAGTATAGCTGATTATCTGACAATTTGCAGACAACTCTTACTTATTGTATTGTGTAAACAATATTATAACATTTCAACTGGCTCATTAGCAGACTTCGCAACTTTTTAAAATATAAGCAAAAAAATCTTACGAAATATTGTTTCTATAAGATAAAATATGATTTGATTGATCCAACAAACGAGAATGGATTGAAATGAATTGAAATGGATTCAAATTTTCAGAAATATTGATTCACGAATGTTAAAAAGAATGCTTTTCAATTCAATTCTGAATGCATTTTTATTCATTTATAGGAATTGTATGGAGCATCTCTATGTTTTTCAATCCAAAAATAATATTAGCTTTTTCTGTGCATTGTGAATACTGTTCAATTCAAAATTTTGAATAGGAAATGCAGTTTTTCAATCCAATTGCATCCAATTGAATGTAATTGAATCCAATTAAATTAAAAAAAAAGTATTCGCTATTTAAAATACGCATTCGGATAGAAAAAAATTTCAATCTATTTTGATCCATTCTCATTTGCTGATATATGTGCACTGCGATTATATCTGCACCGTGAGTAAGGAGCAGTTTATTTTATTTATTATATCATTTTTAAGAGTAAAAGAGCAAAATCGAGCTTTGCAGTAAGTTTCGTAATTTCGTAAATAAACATAGATAAGGTAAAACTAGTTATGATGACAAATATTTCTTCTACAAAATAATTACTGTGTTTACATGGCTTGATTTACATCGAAGTTATAATATCGATGTTATGAAACTGGCCAATCATAGTTATTCCTTGGAAAAATGGAATAACTGTGATTGGCAATTTCCTATATCGATGATATAACTTCAGTGTAAATCGGGCTATGTAAACGTAGTCATTCAATGTAGAGTGCAGATATGTATCGCTGTATCGTAAATGAGATGAGTTTTCATCCCTTTGCCGACTCTTAAGTAATTTAAAGATTGAACATATTTTTTTAAATATACAATAAAATCTGTAAAAATAAATACAAAAATCTTCTGTTAGGTTACCAAATTGTTTGGTGTAAATTATGATACACCGACCTCTGGCGAACCTATCCATGCATCCATAAGCCAGCTAAGCCAGCCGGGTTCGTATATGCTAGCACCCAGTTACAGCGAGGCGTTATTAATGGAACCAGCAACACCTCGCAATGAATCCGAACAAAGACGAGAAAATTGGGAAAGTCGAGAAGAGATGAATGTTGCAACTGACATAGTACCCAGCTACTCTGAAGCACTTCTTTACGAACGTGCCGAACAATACGATGATCAAAATGCAGTCATGAATAATGTCCCTTCTATATGCACGAGTAACACGACGACATGCAACGTGGATGATCCGATGCGAATACTTCCGCTGATGCCATGCGAATGTCATTGTCCTTGTCCGTGTCATGGGAATGCGAACGAATATGAGACGAGGATGGACGAGCGCAGCTACATCGAGATCGCGACCAGCAGAGAGCATTTGCCAACAAGTACCGACATTGGCGATACTTTCGAAAATGAACTAGCGACGCTACGGACGACGGCCGACGGTCGATTGCATCCTCCTGCAAACCCAATAGCTTCTATGGATAATCTTCAAATTGAAGCATCTCCGAGCAGATGCAGCAGTTGCGGCAGAATTTCCACCAGCACGCAAACGATCAATGCTGACACCCTTCCCCACATTGTCGCTAGGAAAAAGTCTAATGAAAGCTCTCAGACTACATCGGCCGATTTCATTTCCAACATGACATCTGAAAGAGAGCGTCGGACTATACTCCGCGACATCTCTGAACCTAACTTGAGATTGCGGTCGGAACTGGTGAATACGTTCCCGAAGGAGAATGTCAGGAGCCTAAAGAACATATTGGAAAATGAAGAAAATCTATCAGGAGCTAGCAAAACTGGCTTTGTCAACGTAGAGATGAGTCTTCGGCATGAAAGGCAATATCCTGAACGTCAGAGGAGATTCCCAGTTTCGCCCTCTCTGACGCATCACCGTTCCCTTTCCCTCGACGAGACTGTTTCTCCGAAAAATATGAGCACTATTTCAAAAACCGAGCCGCGTAGCAGGATCATGGTGAATCCTATATTAAATGAAGCTTGCTGGAAATTACCCAACTCGAAGACGTACTATTGCTTAAAGTCGATTTTGAAGCAAAACAGGCGCAGATATACACTAGTGACCGCGGATGAATTCCAAAATCTCACTGAACAGGATGCTAATCGTGGTCTTGGATATCTCAACAGTTCCGGCAGAGGCGAGAAGAGTAATAATGATGTTCAAATCGATAAATTGATCGATTCACGCTCGAGGGAAAGATTAAATCTCAGAAGGAGAATGCCATCCTTCGAGGAATTTAGATCGGAAAGAGACAAAATGTATAACAATGATCAAAAACGGGAAAGCACTAGGTAAGTCTCGTCGTCAGCCTATAATAATTTTGTCGTATTTCGTTTTAAGTGACTGACAATATTTCTATGTTGAATTATTATTATGCTGATATTATGCTTATATTTATTGCTGATATTATTTACTGCTTATTAACAATTAATATTTGCGCTGTGTTTTGTTTCTGCTTACTCATCACATAATGGCGTATTGTGGCTGTATTATTATTAATTGGTAATCATCTCATAATTATTGTTAACTATCAACTTGACGATGTCCTTATAAGTACACTTTTTTGAATTTCATTCAAACTCTTAATCTCTTAAATTATGTTTCTAGTTATAATTAAAATGTTTCCAAATTCTTAAAAATTTGCTAACGTTTATTTAAATTAAATTTATATATTCTTTCTATAATTTATTATTTTTATTATTTTTAAGTTATACCCCTTCTGTAATTTATCATTTTAATTATTTAAAAAATACTATTTAAACTAAGAAAAATAAAAAAGTTTTAGATTTTTTTATACCTTATGTCTTTACCTTGTATCTTTTCTTACGGGATAATTTTTAATTTATTTCCACCCCAAAGTTGGAAGTTAATGTTTACTGTGTATGACTTGGAGTTAAGGCAATTATATCACTCACCGATAGGACCAGGAATGTCGCATAATATCTGAACACATTTCTAATAATATAAAATAATTGCTATAACTCCAGAATACAGTATATTCGTGCGCCTCATAAATCGATATTGTCTTTATAGAACGCTCATTTTTGCCAGTCCGATACAAGAAGTCTTCCCTGGCGATCCTTTCGGCGGCAAAGATATCGTACCAGTAAGAAATTTGAGAGAATGTAGCGCCAGAGAGGGTGATTCCACCAACGATTCGGCAATGCTTATTCGCCCTTTATCAAGTCGATCTCCAGCTGTTCGAGATGCAAGATGCCTTCCGACCGATTATCCAACTAGGAATCCATTGCGGCCCGACAGTATCACGTATCCATTACCACATGTAATGCATTCTTCGTGGAATAACTGGCATGAAAAAAAACTCCAGTATCTTTTACACAATAGATATTCATTCGAGGCAATGGGCACTTCCGCTAGAGCAGAAGAGACATCGCGAGGGTATCGAAACGACATCTCATTTCGTTCTTATGATGGGTTGCACTCTGAACGAATGAATAGATGGTCGACAAGCTCGAATGAATATGATGATAGATCTCGCGAAGGTCATTCAAAGTATTTATCCAACAGAAGACGTCAGGTAGCTGGTTTAACCAGATCACT
The DNA here is from genome assembly GCF_001594045.1 of Atta colombica. Classification (NCBI taxonomy): domain Eukaryota; kingdom Metazoa; phylum Arthropoda; class Insecta; order Hymenoptera; family Formicidae; genus Atta; species Atta colombica. The sequence goes on from NW_017259416.1 coordinate 4,884, forward strand.
CACCGAGAGGCGGCCGAAGGTCGCTCGTCTCAATAGGAACTTTCGAAGAAGCTTCACAGGTAGAATGGAAGATTATAGAATGGAGAACGCCAAACGAACAAATTTCAGCATCGAAACATCACTGTAACAAGCACATTCAATCTCAGGGTGCCAATTACATCTCGGTTATATGTGACCGAAGTTAATTCCTCTGCTGTAGAATATTTCGCTAAATTATCAAGGAGAAAGATCACAATATTACATGTTTGATTGCGATAATTAAATGTCAAGTGAAAGAATATCTTTTTATTGTATCATAGCTTTAAAATTTACAGAAGTAAATATAGGATGTCTTAAAATTCGCGATTTAAAATACTATAGCAAGAAAGTTTTCGAAAAAATTAAGTAAAGAAATTATTTTTTAAGCGGTTATTTTTTTTTAGTAAGTGTTTAAATATGGCCAGTTATAGACTACGTTTAGATAGTCACCTGTCCATGAATCGCGAGTGCGATAATATATTAATGTTGATGAAATGGACTTCAGCACACTCATTAATACTCGTAGATGATGATTTAAACGTAGTCTGCAATTGGCTGTATTTAAACCTTTATATCTCAGAAACTATTGATTAAAATGAAATGGAAGAGTTACGATAAGGACCATTTTTGATCTCTCCTCCCCTCTTGAATTCAAAAGAAATTAGAAGAGAAAATGTATCTCTATATTTTGGTCTTTTAATGATTCCTAGAAGAATGATTTTATGATTTTATGATTTTTAAATATGAGTCCAAAAGTGGTCATCTGAATTAGTTCGACCGAAATATCGCTTCCATTCCATGACACGCACTGAAATATAATACTACTGAAACGAGCGCTGGTGTTAGTTTCACGATTCGACAAAGTGTTTTAAGTGATATCTTTATTCTTTTCTAATCTATATTCAGCTACGGTATTGCGCATGTGCAATATCGTCTACTGCACTTGCGCAATTATAGCTGAGTACATGTTAAAAAAGGATAAGATATCAATCGGAACGCTCTCTTTCGGATTACTTTTAACAAACACAGATAAGGCCGCGCTCGTTTCAGTAGTATAATATTTCAGTGACGGTACTTCATAGTTTACATGATAGGTCGTATCAGTTTTACACGAAGAATATTCTACTCTTCAGTTTTAATGACAATTTATATCTTCCTATTATCAAAGCATGATATCAAATAATAATGATATATATATATGCATAAGCGTATATGAGAGAAGTTTTATTCGAACACCGAGCAATACTAATTCAATTAGAAATCTGATTTTGATCACATTGGCTGTGTTCAGCGGACTCAACAGTTGAGTGAGCCCTTACTGCTATTGATGTGTTCTTCTAAATCATCTAATAGCGAGCGTTTACGGATCCGCTCCGCAACGGTTCAAACAATTGAGACTGCTGAATGCGACCATTTCTGAAAGTCTAATTCGATTTCCTGATTTCTATTCTTTTGGTATAAATATTCTGGTATAAACATATATAATTATATATGAAATATATTTATTATACATGTTCATTGTCCATACATCCTTCTATAGCTGCGTTTCACTTAACGCTTGTGAGCATTGTTTATCCTTGTTCAACATTTGATAAACAACAAGGATGAAATGATTTCATAAGCATTGTAAGTGTTAAGTGGGACACAGCTTATATAATCGATCGATTTCAGAATTTCCAACTTAAAATGACAATTGTGAAGAATGATGTAATATATGTATATTACCGTATGAATTTGATACCAAAATACGTAAAATTAATTATTTTGATTGAAAATATTATTTAATTATTAATTTAAAATATTAAATTTTACTTAAATAAATCATAATTTGCAGAAAGTTAGAACGTTTTCAATTTTGCAATTGACAATTCTGAAATTTAATCGATGGATTAAACTAATCGAAGTTGATGAAATCGACAAGGGGTTAAATTTCGAAAACCGTCGTGCTATAGTATTTTGAATCGTGAATTTTGGAACATTTTGTATGTTAAAAATTATTAATAACTGTACAATTTTATGAAACAAAAATAATCTCAACTTGCGTAAATGCAATATTGTTGTGTAGAATTTACAATGCAATTTTAAAAACATCTTGATAAACGCATTTAAAAAAAAAACAGCAGATTATTAACTCGGAAGTTAATTCAGATCGTTGATGCAATTCATTCCTAAATAAGATTGCTAGTTTTCCATCCTTGTCTACAATATTATAAATCTATATCATAACTAATTAAGAAGGTCACTGCGAATTTAGCTGGCCCGAATTGTCAGCACGATTCAGCCTTAAATTTTACTTCTTTATTTCACGCTACTTGTATCGTAAGTATCCGTCCTATTACTTTACGAATTAACCAAATATGCGAACGGGTCGTACAATTTTTTAAAGGACATTTCAATGCGGGCTATTGCCCTTAGCGCTTTTGCTTAAAGGCACTTTTGAAAGATCGCAATGTTGCGCGCATTTTATGGAAATTTCAATCAATTATCGAAGAAACTCGAAAAAAAGATCACGTGCATTCAGCGTTAAATGCGAACTCATTTAAACTCATTTAAAATCATCATCATTTAAAAAGACGAAGTTTATCTTTTTAATTCGTATCAGAATTCAGAATAGAATTCTATTCATAATTTTATATATATAAAACACGAAAAACATATAAGCCGTTTACATTAAGGCCGTGATCTGATTCATGCTAACAACGCTTATAAGCATCATTTGTCTTTGTTTAACATTTGTTTGTTGTTGTCAAACAAGGATAAGATGATTTTTAAGCGTTATGAGCGTGAATCAGATCGCAGCGTAAGAGGAAAGCCACGCGAATTTGACCTATTATTGATAATAGGATTTTTTAAACTCTAAACTCACAAGGGAACCATACGAAGTGTTAAATTGTAATTTTAATGAAGCTTTGTATACATGTAGGTTATACATAAAAAAATGAATTTAGAAAATATTAGTTGCGGCAGAAAAACGATTTGAAGGGATGAAATCATCTTTTATAGATAAAGCGGATATTAGCTTTTTTGTATCTTAAATATGTAAACATCAAATTTTGTTGTATCAAAAAATATTTTATACAAAACTTTTAGAATGAAATTACCTTTGTTCACTCATGTCAATAATATTTTTGAAAAATAAAAATTTTTTTAATTAAAAAAATTGTTTATTAAAAATATTATTAACGTAAATGAATAGAAGTAATTTTGTTGTAACCTTTTATATAAAATATTTTTTGATATCTCGAATAATTTTTGAGATATAACAGAATTTCTTTGAAAACTATTTTACTATATATAAGGGTCAGTGATTTATTCCTTCAAACCGATTTTCTGCCGTAACGGACATTTTCTAAATTCATCTTTTTATATAACTTGTATATATACAAAGTCATTAAAATCAGAATTTATCACTTCGTGATAAATGATTCTCTTGTCAGTTTCTTACATTATCATTCTGTCTCACTAAAATATAGTTCATCTGTTATTATCGCGTATATCTATTCTTATCTAATATATTGCAGCTCATTGCAACATCATATCTTTTGCAAGATTGAGCACCTACTGAAATTATTATTTTATTTACAATTCTAAATCTTTGCTAAGCTTACGTGTATATATATCGGATATATATTCTATATATATATATATAT
>NW_017259416.1:8651-8998 GCF_001594045.1 Atta colombica
AATTATTAAAAATCGCTAAATATTGGTTTTTTAATAATTTTTACTCAAATACTATCGACTTTACAGAAAAATTGTTATTTTTTTCTCATAAAGTTCTGAGAATTTTTTCAGAATTTTTAAATATCGTATTTTCTCATATTGGTAGAAATAAGAAAATGGAGTACTAAAAAGTTGATAAAAAATTCTTTTCAGTTTAGTCCACTCTGTTTACACAAAAGCTTACAAAAGTTGACAAAAACTTACGGGACACACAACACACACACACAACACACACACACACACACGCGCGCGCACACACACACACACACACACACACACACACACACACACACACACACACACACACA
>NW_017259416.1:9043-11421 GCF_001594045.1 Atta colombica
GAGAGAGAGAGAGAGAGAGAGAGAGAGAGAGAGAGAGAGAGAGAGAGACATATGCGCACACACGCAAATATATATGGGGTGTGCGTACGTGTATGTAATCATACTTAACGTTAAATGCACGTTGGAATGGAACAATTATCAAAGAAATCAAATTGCTAGACAGAGCGCATCAAATATAAAATGACGGTTGCGCTTCGGAAGTGAATCCATGTATGTATACAATTAATTTTTCAGAATGTGCCTGGCTAAATTAGCCAAACCAATTTGAAAGTTAACGCGCAATTTATTACAATTAGATATATATGCTGTTAGAACGTCAAGAGTCAATTAGATATGCAAGCTGACACGAGTTGTAGTTATAAACAACATTTCTCTAAATTATCGTACATCAGTCGTTCAATAGACTTTTATATTTATTATCTAAGATTTTCGTGAATATTACAAGATTTACAAATATTTTTTACATTTCAATCGAATCCGGCTGATTTATTTGCATTTTTGAAAAATATATATTTCATAGGTCTCGAATACAATTCTAAAATCTACGATTCAAGCATATTGTTAAGTACTCTTTTAAATCTTTAATTAATTATAATAATAGGATTACTTATAAAAATTATAGCAGTGGTGTCCCCTGATTTAAAGATATACCGAGACATCTATTTTTTTCACGATTGTTCGTTCGTTACGAAATTATTTTATGTGTAAACTAGAGACCCTTTAGTCAGAATCTGATCTCAACTATTTTCTGATAGGGCAATCTTAAATTAGACAAATATAATGAAATATTATAACTATATAGGTACACAACACAGCATTTTTCTTCTAAAATAATACAAATTGAAATAAAAAATAAAAATTTTTATTGCTGTGTCTTGTTGAGTGATAAGATATTTTGCTATGACGCATACTTTTACTTACTTTTTGACGAATAACAGTTTATTATACTTTACAGCTGCATTCGGTTTGGACGCTCGTGCGCTATAAGCGCGTCATGATTTTATCTATAGTCGCATAAGCTGTGTCGCAAGCTTGTTGCGACAACCTGTCTGAAGTGTCAATTTTAATATATTTGACTGATATCACAAGCTAGCGACTTGTGACACAAACCATGCGATTATTGCAAATGAGGACTAAGAGCTGTTTCTTATACATGTACTCTGTAATAAAGAACGAAATATTGCCGCTATATTTGTTTCTATGTTCAGATTCTGATTAGAGGATATTCAGTATAAATAATTGCGGATCCGTCGACCGATTAAGTTGTAAGTACAATTTCTTACGATAAGGTAAAGCGAAATAAAGTTGACATTAAGATAGTTCAATTAATTGCACGCGCGATTATTGTCACGTGCAAGCGTGAGTGGTAACTAGAAAGACATGTTAAGTTTTTGATAAACTGTTCACTTTCAATCGCAAAAAATCTGCGCGTACAACGTGCTGCGCACGCTTTGCACTACATATATTGTGTGTGTGTGTGTGTGTGTGTGTGTGCGCGCGCGCGCGCACACACACACACACACACACACACACACACATATATATACAGGGTGTGCCAGAGTAGCGCAGGAACCGGCACGTACATATTCCTCATGAAAAAGTAAATCGAAAATGTTAATAGCAAAATCTTAAAGCATCGATAGTTTTCAAATGGTGAGCATTTGAAAATAACCAACCACAGGATATGATATGAATTTATAAATAAAATCAATATTAATTAAATGATCCAAACAAATAATGTTAAAAACATCAATTGACAGATATTTATAGCTTATTACTTGTTAACTTCGATTTCTTCACTATATTACTTTCCCTTTTCTCTGTTATCATAATTCGGAATTTCATTCGTTTCATTTTCTAAATATGAAATATTTATTTATATCAAATGCGTATTTCAAATGTAAATTTTTTTTCTAATGTTACTTGTGACAGAAAAGAAGTTTTGCAAATATCTGTTAATTGATGTTTTTAACATTATTTATTTGGATCATTTAATTAATATTGATTTTATTTATAGATTTATTTATTTATCGAATTTGCAATTGACATTACTTCTCATCAATTAAATCGGACTCAATTTAAGAATATGGTAATAGAATAGAAATTTCACGAAACTTTGCAATATTCGTTCCATATTGTGCCGTTGAGCGATACGTTTGTCAAAGCGTTCGCGCGGCCGACCGCTTAGTTGCGCCACTCCTGCGGCGCGAATTTCATGCCTGTGATTGGTTATTTTCAAATGCTCACTGTTTGAAACTATTGATGTCTTAAGATTTTGCTATTAATATTTTCAATTTATTTTTTCATGAGGAATATGTACGTGCCGACTCCTGCGTTAACTCTGGCACATCCTGTATGTATATATATATATATATATA
>NW_017259416.1:11521-17781 GCF_001594045.1 Atta colombica
AACAAAAAATCAGAAATTCAAATATGGCGTATGTAAAAAAACTTGTGACAGTCTGAAAAAATTCTTGTAAAATTTTATTTCGACAAAATAATTTTTACTCTTGAATCAGCTATAATTCAATTTTTAGAGACTTAGATGTCATTTCAATAAGGTTAGTCACTTAATAATTTTTAAGATTTTTTTATAATGTTGTCGTGGCAACCATTTTAAATCGGTAACATCACAGTGATTTTCTAATTTTAAAACATTTGCGTTAATTATTATAATTCTTGTTTTATTGAACTAATTACAAAAAACCATTCTCTTTAGATTAACATGATCTCTCTTTTACATTACAACTCTTCTTCTGAAATTAATAGTTTCTATACTTAAGAGTCACATCTAGTTGGTAGAGCACTTTGATAAAAAAAAAATAATTACTTGAGACATGATTTATATTACAAATCTATTTTTTCCTCATGCTATTTGGATAGTTTTTCTTGCTACTATAGGTTTGATTGATAGATTTGTTTGCTTGTCATATTCTATGTTTCATAAGAAAATTTTCGAGTTAATCAGTAATATTTTTCTTAATAACGAATATTTGTATTGCGGAGTTGCAAGATAATATGATTATGTTCAGCAGAAAAAATTTTGTAACTGTTGTAAAATTCTTTAATATTAAATTGATTTTACCCTTAGTTGTTTACTGGCTCTAAATGTATAAATGTACCGATCGTATTGAAGAATTTTAAGTCCGATCTACAATTGCGTAAACGTAGTTATAAATGGTTGTGAAATGTTATAAAGCGAAGTTTTAACTTGCTATTCCCAGTTATAAAGCGTGTTGTAAAAGATAGTTCAACTTTATCTTTCACAACTCGACTGCGTAAAACGTATAGTAAGAGTGATCAGAATGCTGTCACGTGTTAAATCGTTATTGTTCTTTTGTCTCGACGTATGGAAAAAAGTGCAGTGTCCTTTTCATCTTTTATTGATATATTATTTGATGAATTTATTATATTACAAATATATTATACTACGAGTATGAAACATGGAGAAATGTTGTGAGTAATGTTCAATTTGAAGATGAAAGTTCGTTGAATCTTTATTCGATTGTAGATTAATATGTTGTACAATATTTACTGCTATTACTACTATTCCCATAACCTTACATCTACGTTTACCCACAATTATAGATCGGGCTTTATAACAGTTAGGGGCTCCGCACAATAAAAGTAACAGGGAACAGAGAATAAGAATTTCAATCTATCAGAAATCATGTATTATGGAATATACAGTTTTTGATAGGTTCCCTATTCCTTTTATTGGAGCCTCTTACTGTTTTTATTGTTGTGTCATGGCACGCACTTCTTTTAAACAAAAATAAATTGCTGCATATTTCATTTATGTAAAATTAATATACTTTGGAGAGAGAGCCCAAAATAACATAAAAATTATTAATTTTAGAGGAAAAGTTGTAATGACGTAAGAGATTATGTTAATCTAAAGAGAATATTTCTTTACTATAATTTAAATAAAAATATAGAACACACACGCACGCACGCACGCGCACACACACACACACACACACACACACACACACACACACACACACACACACACACACACACACACACAAAAGTCAAAAGTTGAAATTTTAATTCTTTTAAAACATAAATAAATAAGTGATAATATTAGAAAAAGATCTTGGAGATTATTAAGCGACCAATCTGATTGGTATGGAATATGATATCTAAATCCATAAATGGAATTATAGCTGATGACGAAAGAAAAACCTATTTTATTGAAATAAAATGTACAGGTATGTTTCTAGAAAAATTCTCCACATGCACTATATCCGAATTTCTGATTTTTTGTTTCGCTCCATCCTAATATACACACATTTTACCGATATATGCCTTCGTCATGTTTATACGTATATTTTGAATTTGTAATTTGTAAGACTAAAAAAGAAGAGCAGCGTCACGCAGAATTAATAAGTCTCTAAAGCTTAAAGCGACTTCGACTAAACTCAAATTAACTTGATCAGTGATTAATCCAACCAAGAGAATTATTCCCGGCGAAGGTTTTATATCCTCCTTCTAAGTCGTTTTCCTCATACAGCTTCATAACAGATGTCATGATCCATAGAAAATATGACCCTTTTTAGGATAGGCGCTACTCTTCCCTGTCTAGCGTTCTAGTTATGGTCTCTCGTAGAGGGTTGCCTGTAATTAATGTTAATGCCTTTATCTGATTTGCCTATTTTGTTGGCGATTTCCCGCGCGGACGCGGGATATATAAAGTCTATATAAAGTCCTCTCCCAAGGACTTTATATATATATATATATAATTTTACGTAAATCGTTTATATTCAGTTTTTCTTCACTCTCATTTAAACGACAAAAAAATTAATATTTTATACACGCTAACAGAGTTTTATAGGAGTTACAAAATACGTTAATCACCGATTAAATTAATCAAGGTTTTTTTAAATTCAGCTTTCAGTCGCTATACTTTCGATCGTCGAAGTACAGAGCGTTTTTATATGCACATTCTTTTATTTATATGAATCAATTTGAAAGAAACTGGGATATCCTATGTATACATTATGCCCGTGCTCAAACGATGCATCATGAATGATGTATGGTAATTAATCGTTTCAGTTCGAGACGCTAATTAATAATACGATAATTAATAATACGAATTAAATGTGATATAACAAATTTAAAAACAAATTTAAAAAAAAGTCGAAAGTATCGAGAAACTTTAAACTTAAAATTACATGTGGTAAAAAGTAGATCGATACATACTTATAAAATTTCTAGAAATGTTTTAATGTTTGTTTACACGATCACGATTTATATGATGTCTAATCCTCGAGGCTGAAACAAGTGGAGAGTTCGAGGCGCCTGGTTGAGATCACACGAGAATCTCAGGGCAACAAGAAATTAGCATTTAGTTTTTCATATATCGAATATCCAGAAATTACAACCTTTATTATCATGTTTAAATCGAATAATGGATGAACTTTTTGAAATGAATGATTTTGCATCATTTAAAAATACGAATGTGTCTGTTATTAACGAGAATTTCTTCTGAATTGGGTCGAAAATTGGGTGATATTAAAAATTCTTTCTGGCAAAAGAAATTTTCTTCGTCAATTTTTTTTTAATTTGCAAAGCTTATTTATTACATATTTGTGTACACTTATGACTTTTATTAAAAAAAAATTAATTATTTACTATATTGTTAATATGAAATATATCAATCTCCGGGAGAATTTTATTAAATTGGTAAGCATAAGATATCATGCTCACCAGTTTAGGTGCCTTCAAAGATAAAAATAAAATTAAAAAATACATGTATTCTATGTTCGCTAAGCTGTAATTAGAAGTATTTTTATCGAGGTTCATTAGGGGAGTTTTCTACGCTCTTCGTTCAGTAGAGCGTAGAAAAAGTATTCTTTATAACAAGCTTTTTAATTTTTTGTTTCAGATAAAATGAAGACATTTTTTCTTATGGAATGAATCTCGATAAAAATATTTCTAATTACAGATTAGCGAACATAAAATACATGTAGAGTATATTTTAACTTTCTTTTTATCTTTGAAGGCACCTAAAAAATATTTAATTTCGAAAAGTCAGCAGTTTTATGGGTTCACTTTCGGCAGAAATTTGTTTAACGAAATAAATTTCGAAATTTGAATTCAATTGGATAATTACTTCTCGAGATATAATATCTATCGACTTCAAGAATGTCAATTAGAGAAAAACGCGTTTAAAGTTTTCTCAGGAATTTCTATATTTACTATTTACTATGAACGCAGATATAAAACTACAGCATCAGCCTATCCGTTTTCAGTATAGAAAGTTCCCCGCTTGTTCCAGAAAGGGTCTAAGATTTGTTTATCTGTTAGAGGCAGGTCAAAACACCCGGGAATTATTTTTTACTTTTCCATGCTTTAAGGTCTTGTAACTTTGTTAATTTTGCGAATATTGCCATATTTGACTGAGCATTCTTGAAATGTTAAGCTTTAAGAAAATGCAAAAAAAAAAAAAATAGATCTTTTTCAACTCAATTTAAGCAAAAGTCCCGTTGAACTTGTACGATATTTATACGCGATTCGTGGAGATTCGCGTCCTTTGATTTCATAAAAAAAAACTGCTTTGCGCGCTAGCAAATTGGTACGAATAGTAAACGATGAATGCAAACTCGATAAATATATTCAATCACATGTTCTACATAATACAAATACAAATCTGCGAATTTCGAACTGTTTCGAATCGCTCACAGTTTGGCGCAAACTTTAGATGTAAAGCTTTGGGATTCGTCAACTGCCACATTACGGTTACAGTGTAGTGATCACATCGTATAAAGTGTAAGTACACGAATGAGTCGTTTAAAAATTTTCTTTGTCTCAGACACGCGATACCGCGGCACTTTGATCTAAGCTTGAAAAAAACAAGATCCGCGTACTTGAGAAAACATACTTGCTCCAATGCGACCTAGAAATAGACGAATCGAGAGGAAAAATCGGAAAAAGATATCAAATAGCTTTCTTATTAAGGATGTTCATACAACGAAGCCGTATTTTTTTAGTAAAGCGCAAAGTACTTGATGTTTAGAGAGTAGAATTTGGTACATCAAGAAAGTACGCTTGTCGAGCAAGCCGTTATACGAGTATATATGTATACTTAGCTAGTTCGTCAAATATATCAAGTCATAAGTAAGTCATAAGTAAGTCCATTATTTAATGACGCTTATTTAATCTCTCGCGGACAATCCATTTGTACTTTCAGAGCACGAATAACAGAATCGATTTCATCCTCTTTGTCTCCGTCTTCAAATAAATTAACTTAATTAATGATACAAAACCTATGCCGTCTCAAAAAAGTGCTCTTCTAATTAAATATCTTTATAGGTCAAAGATAAACACGTGAATAAAATGGGAATATGATAAGAGCAGAATCATGCATTCATACCGGTTAATGTAAATCATCTGTCGTTAGATGCATTAGTATTACTTCCACCATGATTGGATGTGTTACAGGATATACTATTTTCATTATTATTATTACTATTATTATCAATATGGATAATATAAATCGCACAATATTGCTGTAAAAATAATGGCTGTGTAGAATAATAAATGTTATGAAAAAATGAAAATGAAGAGGTAACTTCCGTTCACAAATCACAAATAAAACAAGAAATGCGCAGTGCATTGTTGTTGTATTTAAAAAAAAAATAATTTTAATAAAAGCCATGACAGCGAACACTAAAGTGATAAAGTCTGTACAATATCAAGTCGCAAAAAACATTTTACAAGCCAATATTCATATAGAACAGATATATAACATGCGAGTGTGTACACTTAATTCTTCGCTCTAAAACGGAGAACATCGTTTCATGTGTATACATATAAAGATATAGATAAAGATTTGAGCGTCGATACGAATTTAATAATTTAAAGTTATGAAAAGAGAATGTCGCCTGCGTCAAAGAATAACGCAAGAATTGCCATAGAATTGCGCAATATTATGCACGTAGAAGAGAGATGCATTATCAATCGTTAATTTACACTTGAAAGTTTTTTGCTTCTCGCGAAAAGTTTAGAATTCGTTTCCTCCTCGCGCATATACTTTTACCACTTTATGAAACATGTTCGCACTTAATTATACATATAATAAAGATATTTTCTTTACATATGAATAGGTTTGTTGCTTTCGCGCGAACTAAATAAAATAGGGACAAATAGGATTCTTTATTCAGTTGGACTATCGTTATTAGTAGACGATAATACTAATTGTAAGACTAACGTTCAAGAAACAACATACACTTGTTATACATCTCATTTCGATATGCAACATAAAGATTAATTATTATTCTTCGTGAAACCTTGTCGTGTGTAGTATACTCGGTAATAAAGTGTTTTACTCCGCCAAAGCGAATACGAGTTGTCGAATTTTAGAAGATATACTCCCTGTAAGCAGAATATAACGATCATAAATAATTATTTTTCATGAAACACACACACACACGCGCGCGCGCGCGCGCACGCACGATTAAGTATACCACAAAAAATTTTATTGCTTTTACCTCGCCCGGATATTGATGACTTCCAGCATAAATTTCCTCTTGAGAGTCTCTCCTATATATCTTTAAATAGTATGCGAAAGAATACATTAATACAAAATTTATATAATATAATCAATTAAGAGATATAAAGCCTATTTTTAGTCAAACGAATCATATATATATATATATATATATA
>NW_017259416.1:17888-22651 GCF_001594045.1 Atta colombica
CACGCACGCACGCACGCACGCACGCACGCACGCACGCACACACACACGTTATATCCAATTTTTATATTAGATCGGGAAAAAAGTTTTTTCGTATTTAAAATAATTTTTTTTGCAAGTTTTTCATATGTTGCGAAATTTTCGTTACAATTCTATCATTCGCTAAAATAAAGTTTCAGCTTTAAGAATCTGTTTTTTAAATTGCGGTTTTTTTTAAATTGATGATTTTTATCGGAGTTATGAGCAATCGAAGTCAGATTGTTCCTTTATTTAACTCGCAAATAAGGAACAAAAAATCATAGGAACATTAAAAAAAAATAATTTTATAGGGAACTAAGTATTCGAAAATTTTCATAAAATTTTTTTAGGCACGTGAGAGACCTCCAAAGTAAAAAGAAAAATTTTTATCTTTTTTAGCTCGTAGTTTTTTAAATATAAAAATTATCAAACTCACAGAAACTCAAAAAATATAGTAACTTTTTGACAGTAAAGATTTAAAATCCTTTTTTTAAATTTCGTTCATTTTTGACAAAGATATTGTATATACAATTTTGAATTAAAAAATATAAAGAAACTTTTTCCCTAATCCAAAACACACACACACACACACACACATCCAATTTTTGATTAAAATGCGCACTTAAATCTTTTTCCGTCTTGAAATGCAATTATGAATAGAACTAGAATAGTGGTATCACGAATTAAATTAAGAAACAATTTAATAATTTTTACTAATAAGTAGAGATGTAACGAAAATAGTTATAAGTTATAACGAATGGGAAACGAAAAAAAAATTTTTTTTGCGAAATCGATTGCGAATGCAATGGGAGAGTTGTCGGTTTTGGTTAATATAAAGGATTACGCTACTTTGATATATCTACACTGTTAAAAAATATTTAATGTTGTCAATGAAAATAAAGTTATAAGTAACTTAAATTTAACGTTTACTTACATTAAATTTTATGCAAATCTACATAAAATTTAATAAAAAGTATACTAAACTTCGTAAAATTTTATGAAACGTTCACTAAATTTCATGTACATATACACAAATATACTTTTCAATTACAGATACATAAAATTAATTTAATATCATAAAATTGGATTTATGTAACTTAAAAGTATATTATATTAAATTTCATGATATTTTTAACAGTGTAGAGCAGAGCCTTCCAACTCGGTGTGCGTTATGAAATCCTTTTTCCTTCGATTAGACCTTTACCTATAGAGGCGAATCACAGTATCATAATATATTGTGATCTCTTGAGATCAGAAACCTAATAGGAGGAAGAAGGAAGAGAGCTTTCATAACGTAAAAGGCCATACCCGAGTTGGAAGACTCTGATCTAGAGCTTTAACATAATCAAGCTTCTTGTCATCTAAGCTTCTTGTCATCTCTTTATTCGCTTCGCATGCTCTAACATGCTTCTATCGCGCTCATTGGAGTGAGTAGGAACTATGATAGGAGCATGCGACGTGAACAAAAATCAAGCTGTGAATAATGTGAATCTCACGGGCCGGATAATGGTGCTTTCCAAACGACTGTCTGACAGGGAACTATACTATGTACTATGGAATTATTCGAAATAGATTCCAATTGAAATTATTCGATTATTCTCTAGATTTCTATTTTTTAGGAAAAATGAAATAATTCCAATCGGAATTCATTCCGATTTATTCCACAATAGAAATCTAGGGAAATCTTGTGCAATATTTATCGTAATAATTGATAACTAGTGAGAGAAACTAAACGTTTTTCAAGAAGATATATGCTAACAATTACAATTCGACAACAATTTGTCTCAGTAGTCTAACTGTGAAGACGTTTGTCCGGAAAGAAATCCCTGGTCGAGGTATTTTTTGCAACAAAATTAGTTACGGGTTTCATGCTTATCAATATCATATTATTAATGTTTTCTAAGATGTCTATAAGCATCGATATTATTAAATTGCTTATCAATTTAATTCGTGATATCGCTGTTCTAGTTCTGTCAAGATTGCATTTCAAGAAAATTAAATTCGGGGCGTAGTTTGGATATAAATTAATGATATAAATGTATATAAAATTCACACGGAATTATTAAACATTAAAAATCCAGCTTAATCATTTAGAGTTTTTATTTCTAATTTGTTGAGCAATTATAATTCGTATTAGACCGACGTCTTTGATCGAAAATAGACTTCATTTTTTTTAATTGATTTAATCTCGTCTAATATGAATTCTAATTACATAATTTAAATTGGGATTATGCAATTTCATCTGCGAATCATCTGAATACAGATATTCAAGTACTTACAGGTACTATAACGCTTATAGGTGGTGTGATCGTTTTACGTTCAGGTCTGGCATTACCATTCACCGATCCGCTCTCTAGATCTTCTCGCGGTTCGTATTCCTCTTCGTCCTCATCTTCCTCGGACTCGCTTATGTATACAGATACCTGGTTCGTTTCTGGTTTCGACCATTCGAAATAAACTCCGAAACCAATGTCGTAACCATCCGTAGCAAACTCCCAAAACAGACATGTACCGTCTTCATGCGTTGGTACTCGTACCGTAACAGTCTCACCATGGCCGACCTTAATAACTGCATCTCCTGTTTCCTTTCTAATGATCTGTTTAAATTCCTCTACGCCTTTTCTAGTCCACATCTCTGCAGGACTGATAGGCGGCCAGTCTTCCACCTCGTCCGAATCTTCATCATTTACGTTTTCATTCGTGTTATCTTTGTCATCATCATCATCATCGTGATCATCATCGTCTTTGCAAGTTACATTCTTCAATTGAACGTTCTTCTTCTTCAGCTTCTTCTCCTTCTCCTCCTCTTCTTCCTCTTCAATATGGTCCTCGACAACTAACTGGTTCTGATGGAGTTGTTGCATGTATTGATGATAATGCTGTTCTTGCAACTGTCTAATCAAAACGCCCTGCTGTTCCGGATTGCCGGGGTACTGTTGTTCAGCATATAATCTGAACTGATAATATGTTTGCTGATTTAAAGCATCCTGAATCTGTCTCCTCTGAGTTTCCTCCTTCAGTCTTTCTTCCTCTTGTTTCTTTTTCTCCTCCTCTAGCTCTTTAAGTTTCTTTTCTTCTTCCTGTTTCTTTGCCTCCTCTTCTCTCTTAAGCCGTTGTTTCTCTTCAAAATTCCTTTTTTGTGCCTCAACTACAGTTCTAAATAAAGGGCACAGTTTATCCAGCAATATTATAAAGCCTTCCATCGCCTGTTCTTTTGATATATCTCCCAGATTTTGCCATGCCACTCGCCTGTCCCTTCCAATCATATCTAAGACACCTAACGATGGTGCATTTTCAGCTGTGTATTTTCCATGTGTCACTTGTTGCGTGAATGCTACCAATTTCAATTTATCCTCATAAGAGAGATGGACAGCTTTGCCTTCTTTTTCTAAATAAATTAAATCTTTTGATAATAATTTTGTTAAAAAGTATGATACATCATAAGATTTATTTACTTAATATTTGATTCCGAATTTATCAAAATATGTAAATATATTCGTAATTCTTTTCACATAGCACTTGCGTATACATATATCTAGTCTATTTTGATCAAATAATTTTATTTTTCAAAATATTTTATTTTTCAAAATAAACAAAATGCCATCAACAATTAATGGCTATATTGTATAAATTTATGTATATCGAAGAACTCTAATGTTATTTCATATAAAAATTTTTATAAATGCATTTTGTAACTCTGAAAGTATTAAAAAATGTATATAGATATATGTATACGGTCCTCTACATTTAACAATTATAGTAACAAAATATAGCATAAAAAATTTATACCCATTAGACAAATAATAAAAATTATCCTCTAGTTGTACTATATTTAGTAAATAACATTTGGAATAAAATTTTTATTTGAATTCGTTCATCTTTCTTTGATGTAAAAAAAATAGCAATAGAAAAATGCATAACAATACAAGTGTCTGTATGGAGAAATGTGAAAGATTTTTATCTTAATAAATAATTTGATTTAAATGATGTTAAAAATGTGCTTAGGCACTGTGTATTACGAGGTGGACAAATTTCTGATGATTAAATCGTCGAGCGCTCACCTTTGTAGAAGTTGAGTGCGAATTTGTAAAGCTCTCGCGTCTCAAAACCCCAGAGTCGTGGCTCGCAGTTTTTCGCCGTAACGTCCACGTCATTGCTGTCGGTCCTGTTTGTCGCATTTTTGTCGTCTTCCGTCGCGGAAACGCTCAACTCGTCGACCCACTCACTGAGTGCAGACACATCCTCCTCGGCAGCGGCCGCCATTTGCGTTAGCATCTGACACGTCGATCGACGATTGATATAAATCGCGTGTCCCTAACCTCGTTGAGGTTGATTTTGTTCTTGTCCAGCGTTTAATCGCGACCGCTGAATCGGCTGAACGCCGAACAGCAGTCGCGGCATTATCTCGCGAGCAACATGACGGACAACCTGCTCCAAGAGTGCGTGCGTGCGATAATTCACGCACAATAATGAAACCGCACGAAGAAAGATCCTGGACCTGGAACAATCCTCAATTGCCAGCGATTGTAACGCCAAACACTGCTTGCTGTGTTGTGCTGTTCGTGCTACAGATCAGCAAAGGCGAATCAAGGCGAATAATGCCGAGTAACGCAAAGTGACCAATCAATGCAAACGAAAGTTCGACGCAGTGACGATGGCACCCCCGGTGATGTATCTATATGTGTGTGTGTGTGTGTGTGTGTGTGTGTGTGTGTGTGTGTGTGTGTGTGTGTGTGTGTGTGTGTGTG
>NW_017259416.1:22751-33266 GCF_001594045.1 Atta colombica
TTATGACGCAATGAGGCAAGTACCATATATGTCAACACATATGTACATACGTATTGACGTACATACACCTTTTGGTATACATGTGTCGTCTTACCCTTGATTACTAGGTCGTCCTTCTCTCCCTCAGTACACATTTACGTCTTTACACATATATCTAGAATCTTGCACGGTTTTTTCCTTCTAGTAAAATGATAATGTGCACGGTTCGATACAGTACGGGAATAAATAGAATAGTCATGGAAGAATAGGTCTCTTTTGCTGATGTACTATTACCTAAGAAGTATATTCAATTGTGATATACGATTGTTTTAATTAACACAGCTAACGTTAAATATTTATAAAAGGTTCCTAAAATCCCCAAAAAACATTCCGAAAGTAAGTAAAGTTCTGGAATATTCCAAAATATTTACGATATGTATAAAAACAACATTCATATAAATATCGATTAAAAATTCTATTATATATCATTACATATTTCGGAATGTTTCATATATGTAATGTTTCGCAAAATTTTAATTTTTCTACAAGTTCCAGGTCTAGTCCTTGAATAGGTTTTTAAATAAAATATTGTTTTGAAAACATTTCATACTTTCACCTTGGAGCCCAATTACTTTAGGCCTCATCCACAATAATCGCACACATGATAAGAATATAAGTTAATATTATATTTCATTCCCAAAGATACGCAGTCGTCTTCATGGACTTCTTTGACCAATTAATTTAGGCATTTGATTGGTTGTTCTAATTTAGGAGAAATATTTGATTGGTTGTTTTAATTTAATCTGCCGGCCATTATGCACAATGAAATACTTTACATTCTTATACTATGGGCGCACAGTCTGTCTCGTAGATCGCAAGCTTGTTGGGACAAGTCAATTTTAATATTGACTCATCAGAGTTTGTGCGATTATTGTAGATGAGGGCAAAGCCTTATGGGCTTTACACTTAACAAAGGCGAAATGCTTACATTTTCTTCAGATAATTCTTGTTAACGAGTAAATGCTTTTTGACGCAGCCTCTATCGGCGGAGATGTGTACTGCTTGCACGCTCGCGATTCTCGCGTGATATATACATATCACGAGTAGTCATACAATATTCTGAACATTTCATCGACATTTGTATATTCTTTGCATATTCTTTGATCTACGATTCTTTCACTGTGTTGGAATATTCGGCACATTGGGAATACGAATCGAACTTTCGAATAAATATTTAGAATGAATATCTAGATTATCACTTCCCTGTTTCGTAAAAATACATATTGCATATGCTCTCTGTATCATGTTATCTTTGTTTAATATTTCGGTAACAAAGAATCGGTAAATAAGGATAAAATTATACATTATATACGCTTTAAAGCGGGGAGCACAGACTCCTGTATAACGCATAATGCATAAGAGAATCAACTAATTAGAATCTTTCCTTTCTTTTCATTCCATGGAAAAGAAAAATTCCGATTGTTTGATTCCCTTATGCACTATGCAATGTGTTATGCAAGACTCTGGGTGCGTTCGGAGAGACACGTTATGGACGCAAACGCTACCATTGCTGTTCTTGGAGTCATAGCGCGATAGCGTTAGCAAGCTCCATGAACGATCCTAGCGTAGCGTTGGTAGCATTTAATCAGAGAGATATATTTGTCGAGGTTAATGTTGGAGATTCTGTTTTCAATCTCCAACTTTTCCCTATAATTAAAATTTTTAAGGTTTTGTAAAGTATTTGTAACGTAAATTTTTTATTTTCTCGTGAATAACAGAATGCAATCTCAATTGCAATCTCTATGATAGCTTGCCGCTAGGCTGAAGTGAACAATGTAGAAACTAGATCAAAAAATTAATAGTTACACTAAGTAGATTAATCAGATAAAAGGAAGAAACCTTGAGCATCCGTTGTCAATTTCAGAAGAAGAAGCATATCTACATAAGAATCTTAAGCATCTGCAGTGGAATACCATTGCGCTATACCGCAATAGTAACTTTTTTCCGTATACGGGAATTAAAAATTGCCAGTAACAAGATACTTCTGACTTTCACATTTATAATGAAATCAAATCACAAGTTGCACTTCGCGGAAACTTTGAAAAGTTAAAGATGATACACAAGCAAGAATTACGTTCACTCCAGCCTAGTGGCAAGCCATCAGCAGAGATTAAAATTAAGATTGCATTCATTATAATAAAATATGAAATTGACGTATTAACATATTACGTACGTTTACTCTACAAAATTCTAAGAGAGAAAAGTTTGGTGACACTCGAGAACAGAATTCCCTTAAACATTAATCTAACTTGGACGAATGTTAAACGCTACTAATGCTACGCTCGTTCACGTATCTGTAAATGCCAACGCTATCAATACACTATCTCGGAAGAAATAGCGTTGATAGCGTGCAATTGT
This sequence comes from Atta colombica, assembly GCF_001594045.1. Classification (NCBI taxonomy): domain Eukaryota; kingdom Metazoa; phylum Arthropoda; class Insecta; order Hymenoptera; family Formicidae; genus Atta; species Atta colombica. Next base: position 25,149 of record NW_017259416.1, read on the forward strand.
GATGTAACGCTACCATTAGTGACATCATGATCGTGTTTGTTAGCGCTATCTGCAGCTCCGCGAACAGTTTGTAGTGCTAAATAGCGTGAATAGTCTATTATCTCCCCGAACGCATCCTCTGTGTTGCAGTCATATCAATTCTTTATTTTATGGAAAAGAAAGAAATAAAACACTTTGATTGATTCATTTTCGTATGTCTCATGTGTTGTGCAAGAATCTGTGCTACTCGCTTATGCATTGAAAATTGACACAATTCTACAATAAGCCATTAGTAATAAATCAGAAATCAGAAGCTAGAAATTAATCAATTATTCTTTTTACATTCCACTAAAATTGGTCAATTTCTAGCTTTTGATTTATTATTAATGGCTTATTGTAGAACGTATATGACATTAAAGATTTAAGCAGGAAGCACAAATTCTTACATAATGCATAACACATAAAACATAAGAAATCCAATCAATTAGAATTCTTTATTTCTTGGAAAGGAAACGAAGGATTGCGTGTTATGCGTTATGTAAGAGTCTGTACTCCCCGCTTAAAGATTAAAATTTCAATGAAGACAAAGAAATTTTGACTTCTTTTGTTGTGATTGGTCAAACTTCAATCTTTCAATCTTCAATCTCATTTTTCAATGCGTAGTCTGATTCCGGCCTTATGCATAAGAAAATGTACCAATCAAAGTCTTTCGTTTCCTTCTTTTTCATGAAATAAAAAACTCTGATTGGTTGGATTTCTGATTTTATGTGTTGCATTATGATAAGTTTGTGCTCCCCATTTAAGCCTGGATGGGAAGCACAAACTCTTGCATAAATATATATGGATATGTTCTTAGTGCTTGCACATTATGTTTTCGTACTTAGAAGTTTGTTCCACGACGAGCGTGAATCGGAACGGACATGTTTGTCTTATATCGGCTTGAGTGTTGCATCATCCTCAATTTTTATTAAGCCTGCCGGTTTTTTTGTTTTGATTTCATGTTTCGTTTTTATTATTCTCCCACCAGCGCCGTTCCTTTGCGAAGATATGCGCGGAACACATTTGATACTGGACATATTGTTTGAAACTATTGCTTAGTTTACATTTAATACACGTACCAATTAGTAACTTCCTATTAAATTATTTTAATATTAGCGATATATTCAAAGAATGATATACTAAATTGATACAATATGAATCAAAATAATTAATTAAATACACATATCGTACATATGTTTACACATATCACCGAAATTAAGATCATTCAATAGAAAGTTACTAGTACTCGTATCAAGTGCACGATGTAAACTAGACTTATGTTTTTATTTGAAATTTTATATTTTTATGTTATTAAACAAATTGTATTTCTTCATAACTATATTATTTCTTTATAATTATAATTGTAATATGAAATATATCAATAAAGAATATTTTGCGTTATTTTATGCTTTCAATTGCTTAGTTTACATCGTGCACTTGATACTTACTAGTAACTTTCTATTAAATTATTTTCATTTCAGCGATGTATCCAAAGAATGATGTTAACTAAATTGGTTATTACTAAATTGGTACAATATGCATCAAAATAATTAATTCAATACACATATATATGTATATATATATGTATATACATATCGCCGAAATTAAGATCATTCAATAAAAAATTATTAGTTTGTACCTGTATCACTGACGAGATACTATTAAAGACTGTCGACAACTGATATAAATTTGCTATTATTAACATAAATATTTGGCTTATACATTATTAAATTCATGAATTTTTATTACATAAATAAATATGCATATTTTTAAAGCTATAATATTACAGAAAAATTATAATTTTTTCTTTGCAGTTATCATCTCTAATAATCAAACTTTGATAATAACATTGAAATCACAATTTTAAAGAAAAATCGAGTATTATTGAGCTTTCAATGCAGTATGTCTATTAAACTAATAAATCTTAAATTAATACAATATTATCAGTTGTTAACTCTTAATTATTTCATTTATTCACAAAAACGCGAACTCCCGTAAGGATGTCGGTTTTTAATAGTATCTCATCGGCCCGTCAATCAAGTGTTCGTTGTTAACTAGGCTAATAAGTTTTTCAATATAAGTGCGCCATTTCCTTCCATTGTGATTCGTCATAGTAAGGACCAGCCAATCGAAAACATGGGCCGATGGCTAGACTCTGTTTTTCTAGGGACTCTAGTGACGAACCTGTCTACAATCTATACTAATTTTCTATGGCTATGCCTGAAGGCAATGCTCTCTGATTATACAAAGAAACTCTTTATTTACTTTTCGTTAAAATCAGAATCTCGCGTAGGGATAAAGCCGATAAAGTCGAGGTATTGTGTTCAGTATTTCATGACCACGGATATCGATACAAAGGAAAAGAAAAGAAAGACGAACTTGCGCAATTTTCATAAGTCCACTTTATCTTTGACGAGAGATGTCTGACAGTATGGAGCGAGAGAAAAGTGAAAGGTTAACTGCGAGGGAAATCGAGGAAGAGGAAATGAAACGTGAACTTACGGGTAATCAAATATGTTTACAGTGAGAATAATTGAAATGAGATAATTAGAATGCGATACTATTAAAGATCAATCTTGGGCAAATTTTTATCCTTGTAAAAAAGAGGGTCCAGAGATAATTGAAGAACGTTGACATTATCGATAATTGATATAAATTTGTCGTTATTTATTATTGACATAAATATTTGACAATAATAAGATTATATTAAGACCGAAAATGAAATTAAATACTAAGCATATTCAAACCTATAATGGTCAAAACAAAATCTTCTCAATGCCTAAATAATTCACAGTAAATTATTTATATCCTATATATGTACATGCATATATTACTATACTTTTTGTAATTATTCGAACTGTGCGTCGAAATTTTTTTGGATTTTATTAAACGCAATTAAACTACTGCATCACTACTAATATCACAAGTTAAATTAAAAAGCAAATTCTCAATCTTCGATCCGATATCATATTATAAAGGTGTTAATATGCTGGAAACCTTAAATAAATTTATTGCGAAAAATATTACCTGGGCTGGGATTTGAATCCGGATCTCTTGTATTTCGTACGAGCATCCTAAGCCATTAGATCACCGAAGCCTTAGTAATATTCTTCGCAATAATCAATGTAAGTACAATAATGCTTCTTGCAGGCAGTATGTATAAACAATAAAATTTTATTAAGACCGACATGAAATTAAATATTAAATATAAGCCTATATTCAAGCCTATACTAAGCATATAATAAATATTTGACTAATACATTACTAAAGTCAGGATTTTTTATTGTAAATGTTCTATAAATGAGTGTACATATTTGTAATGCTATAATATCTTATATATTGCTGCAAAATTACAATTTTTTTCTCTACAGTCATCATCTCTATTGATAATCAAACATGAACAATAACATTAAAATCACAATTTTAAATAAAAATCAATTATTATATGTATTGAGTTTCAAATGCATATCTATGTCTAAGAAATTAATGAATTAAATCAATCATAAAATTAGTACTATATTACTAGTTTCTTACTCGCAGTTTCTTCATTTAAATGTATTAACTAGAATGCGAATTCTTGTAAGGATGTCTGTTTTTAATAGTATCTCGTCAGTAATATTCATATATGAATATATAAATGTGTAACTATATATATATATGTATATCTTACTGGTTGTATTCTCACATGTACGGCCTAATAAAATTCTTATTGTTTATAAATATATAATTGTTAATTCTATAGATATACCGATTTGATTTGTTGGACTTGAAATACAATCATAAACTGAAATAATTTCAGAATTAAATTAATTGATAGTCAATTTAATAATAATGCTTGTAGCATGTCTTAAATGTAGAATAAAATTTGTTTAGATGAGAGTTTATTTTCGAAAAAATCAATTTTAAATTAAAAAAAAATATTTACAGATATATAACAGTACATGAATTTGAATTACATTTTTTTACAAGCCATCTGTCCCCTATCAATTTTATTTTAATAGAGATTATATTATAATTATATAATAATTATTGTTAAAAAAACATACAATAATATTTAAGCGAAAGTAAGCGGAAAAATTATCTTTTTGATCGTATTATTGATTACAAGAATATCTTATATATTTTCTGCAAGTGTTATCACATTACATATAAAATTATAAATAAAATATTTTTTAACCTGAATTTAAATATGTATAAATTATAGATAACCCCATGTAACAAAAATAAATTTTTTTTCACACTAAGAAAATCAAATTGTCCTTGAAAATGGAGAGACAAATATAGATATTCTGCGACATTAATTGCGTTGTTATGAACATTTGAAGTTTAGAGGAAATCATTTCAGACATGAGATAAATTTTTGCGATTGTTTGAAAGTTATATGTTTCTACGTCAAATTAGTCGCAAAACATTAAAAAATAATAAAATTGAAACAAGTGGAGCAAATTGACGAAAAAGTGCATTTTTAGTCAAAAATTATTTAAAATTGAAAATTCTTTTTTTTAGAAAGCAGTTAATATATATTTTTTTAACATTCACAAAGAAAATTATACAAAGACTATAAAAGGGAGGAAATTGAGCAATTTTTTTTTGTTAAAAATTTTTTTCCATTTTGCTTTTCTTCACTTTAACTTTATAATTTTCTTATTCAACTTTATTTCAATTTTATATGAAAAAATTATTTTCAGACAATCAAAACTTTATTCTGTACCGAAGTAACATCTCTAAACTTCAAAACTTCATAAAAAACGCAAATAACTTACCGCGAAATGGAATGTATATCTAGATTTTATCTTGTGTATGCTAGATTTTATCTTTGTACTTTCATGAACAATTATCTTGTGTGAAAAACCATGCTGTCCCATGGTTTAACAGATAATAACATTATATAATAGCATTAGTTAACAATCAATGATTATTTGTCAAAACATATTTCATTTTTTTTAATTAAATACTAATTTAAAACTTGATTTAAGCCTGTGACCATGCTGCTATCCGAATTTGTATGCTTGCAAAATACTGCTGGCTGTTTTGCTGGTTAATTTAATTTTGGACGGTATGAATTTTTACGCTGGCGAAGCAGCTGATATCTATTTGATAAAAAGTCTGTTCTTTTTAGCTAAGGTTTTTGTACGATTCATCTTTCTTCCTTTTTTCTCGTTTGAGAAAAAAAGGGAAAAGGTGCAAGAAGTTCAGCTAAAAAGCACAGGCCTAAAAAAAACACTTGGCGATAGAATAGTACAATTGTATTGTTTTTAATTCTTGCGAAGAGATCTAAAACTGCGTTTTAATTGGTTATCATAATGAGCCAGCACAACATGTAAGACAAACGGCGCACACACACACACACACACACACACACACACACACGCACACGCACACACACACACACACACACACGCACACACACACACACACACACACACACATCTATCATCATAAAAAATCCAGTAAATTATTATTGTCAGCCAGCAAATTATTCATGGCATTTCTAGCATAGCAATCAAGTTGTATACCATTAGTATACAAGTAATCCTGCAAGAAAAAAAGGCTTTAGAAAAGACTAAGAATGTATTTGTTAAAAACACAATTAATATTTTTTAGGTATTGGAATATACGAGCCAGGATTTACTTATAAAGAAATGAAAAGACTACTCGAATTTGTTAACGAATCTCAAGATACATCGAACGTTACTTCCAATAATAAAAATACGCAGCAGGTATAATTACAATTGTATACTTTATACAATTGCAACTTTGATATGCATTGAGAAAATGAGATCTTTTATATAATGACAGTAATGAAAGAAAGGAGAATAGAAAGGAGAATTCATTGTCTGAAATTTTTTAGGCAATACAACATTCCGATAATGAATGCCTATCAGATGTTACATCTGACATAAACGTGCAGCAAGAAGTGACTTTGAAGAAGTGTACAGAAATGCCAAAACCATCATACTCGTACAAATTGAATCATACGTCTCCAACTATGCACGAACGTAGAGCCGTTCATTATATCAACAGTCCGGAATTTTCCCTTTTTGAAGTACGAAGCCCTATTTATCACTCTGACAATGATGAGCAATTCGAAAAACAATACGATAACTCCAATTCGCACACTACAAATCAATATTTCTCGTTGAGATTGGAAAATATTTCGCGAGGATGCCAGAATGTGACGGAGAAAAGATTGGCGCAGGATACACAAAGTGAAATTGTCCAAAAGCTAGAAAGATGGCGATTGAATCCGCTCGATGTTTGCATCAACGAAAACGACGTGCCTTTGCGACAGCCAAATAGATCTTTAGCTCGAGAGCGTATGCCATTTGAGCATTGTAAAGAAGCGCACATGTCCGATCAGTGTGATCGAGTAATACGATCTGTGAACCAGCATTTGAAGGAAATGGCAAACTTGTGGTACAGTTGGCGCCCCATTATCAGTCCGATATTTCAATGGGGGTCACCCATTCAGGTGGGTACCTCCCTCCCATATGGTTCGTATCGTTAACGAGCGTGAAGTACTTTACTTTTTGAGTGTATTTAATTCGCGGTTTTTTTTAACATGGTCGTTATTATATAATTCGGTATTGTATAATTTATATATAACAGTTCTTTTAGACGTAAGATTTTTGTTTGGATATACATATTATTAAAAGCATATTTGCGTTCTTTGTCATTTTGATATATTTAAACAATTTTTTTCATAAGATACAATTTTGGCTTTCTCTGGATTTTGTTTTTTATTCTCAGAAGCTTTTTTATTATTAAAAACACGTAAATGTGAAACATTATTATTAAAAATATTTTAAATTTGTATTTTTAGCATAAATGGTTATGTTCAGGCAAACTACACTATTTATCTATTTATTAAAAATTGTATTACCGATCATATCACAATTTGCAAGACAAGAGATATTTTAAAAATTTAAATATTTTTTATAAATATATTAAAATATTTTCTAGTTATATGTATATATTTAAAAAAATTATGTGTTGCAGTTACAAATATTTTCGTAAGTAAAGTAAAAAAAAACATGTACATACTTCTTATACAAATACAAAAATATACACTTACAAGCGAAAATATAATTCTTTTCATACGTAAAATGGACAATTTTACAAATCTCTCGCATTTTCACTCTAAATAATCTAAAGTTACAAATTGCATAATACTATATGTATTTTAGAAACAATGAGAGATATTAAACTTTTTTATTTCGTTTTTGCTAATCTTCAAATACATGTCTATTTCATTTTAAGCACACTAATCCTATCACAAAGAAGAAGATTATTTATGTCGTTATTTATGTAAAAAATTATTTTGATAATATACTTGTATACAATTTTTCTGCAAATTGTGGCATAATATATAGAAACTAAAAAATATGACTTTTAAAGAATAAGTAGAGTAGCCATTACCTTGAACATATTCGTTTAAATTAAAAATATTTAAATTTAAGATTTTTTATATCATAATATAAAAAAATGATTGCATTCAGCAATCAAATTGATAAGTGAATGCTCAATGATTCTTTAATAATAATAATGATTGGTTCTTGCCTTTAATTCTCTGCTGAATCTAAGTGTAGGAATCATATTAAAGAATTATTAAGCGCTCATTGATCAGTTTTGTTGAACGCAATCAATAATTTAAGAAAAGCCTGTTCTTTATCGCTGCACTAAACTATATTAAAATTTTCTTATAGCGTTTTCCCTTGGAATTTACTGGGTATTTGCCTTGCATTGTACCAGTTGTGTGTAAACGCTACACTGTATTAGAGTGGTGTGTACGCTACTTCATTATTGCGCTAAAATCCTGCTTCTGTTGATTTCATTTTCAAATTTTAAATTTCGCACTGATTCACTCTTTGAGATGGTGTAGCAAAATCCCACTTCATGCATAAAATTTGCGCTACATCGTAGCCATGGAAACACGGCACCGAACTACATCGGATGAGTTCGCTTATTATCAGCCATGGAAATACGATCTGAGTGCACTGGTGCAACCAAGAGAAAACGCAATTATTTTTTGCCAAACACACACACACACACACACACGCACGCACACACACACACACACACACACACACACACACACAC
>NW_017259416.1:33366-45385 GCF_001594045.1 Atta colombica
TGAAAACAAATGGTCGTTTATAAAACAGATTGAACGTGTGTAATTGTTTGATAAACAAAATTCAAAGAGTCGTAATCGAATCTTGTGGATCTTCTTCTTTTTCTTCTTTTTTTTCTCTCTCTCTCTCTCTCTCATTTATAAATGTAATTTGAAATTCTTGAAGTTACCAATAAAGTCAAGTTGCGAAAAGATTCAATTGATTTGAAAGAAATCTTATTAATTTTAGAAAAAATTTTTCTATGAGCGGTTATGTTATCCGCTCTTGTTTTTTTTTTAACAAATTATAATCTTTCCGGTGAAAATTTTTCTTATAATTCTTCATATAATTTTTCAAAACTTTTATTGTAAATTTTAGAATTAGAATGTATAAAAAGTTTTTAGAAAATTTCTCAAATTTTTTAAATACGAATTTGAACACGTTTTATAAGTGTTGAGGTTTATATTATTACTGGAATTTTTTATATGTATTTAAATTTTGATATTCTTAGATTTTCAAGACTTCTCATTCTATAATTTCTGAAAATGTATATAAAATCTGAAAAAAAGTTGAAAATAATTTTTAGGAATCTTCAATTTATCTTGAATTTAAAATATGGCAAATTCTTAAAAATATGGGATAATATGAGGATTTTATTTTATCAAGGCTATAATTCACTTTTTCAAAAACCATATAATGCAGTATCGCAATATCGTTAAGATGCATTTATTATATCTGATATTCTACTAACATAATGCATATAATACTTTTATATATTATTTGCGGGCGATGCTTCTATCATTTTAATTTACGTCAAAGTGTAAAAATTACATGTAAAAATTACTTGTGAACTTACATTGGCATTTTTTTTTGCCGAACAGACTAAGAAAAAACATACGTATACGCATATTCATATGTTTGATATTTTGATATTACTATAAAATTAGATTTATATGAAAACATGTATAATATTCGTGAGCGTTTTACAAGAATATACGCAATTATTGAATAAAGCTGTAAACTACGAGAAACATTTTTGAATAAATTGTATTTGTTTAAAAAAAAATAGTTGTTTACTTCATTTAATCTTATTTTGATTTTAATCCTTGTGTTTCTATAGGTCAGCACCGCTAACAGTAGTTCGGATAAAAAACCATTAACAAATCCTAAAACTGAACAGATCCAAGCAGAATGTACACATCGAGACGGTTATGAGCGAGCTAGTAAACGTAAGGCGAATACTCTCATCGCTACTCTGAATAGAGACAGTTCTTCTGAGAACGAAGACGACAATCAATACGACTTTACTCGTAATAAAAAAAAGAGAATTCAATTGAATGATAAATCGAATAATGTAGAATATGTTGATAATCAGCATGCGCATGCTAGTTATAAGAAAGAAAACGTGATTGCAGGTAATTCTTTCAGCGATGATAATAGCAACACGAATATTGACAATGAGACAAATATTAAACATTCACGCTCGCCTGAATTAACCGCGTATCCTAGAAGAATAAGACCTCCCAATCCTCAAACGCGTTTAAGTCTGGTTAGAAAAAGAAAGGAAAATGCTACATCGAAATTATTTCCAAAGACGCGATGTGAGAGTGAAAATGTTGAACAGGAAATCAAAAGAAATCAAAAGAAAGACAATACAATGACAGAAGAAGAAATTCGTTGTCAACTAGAAGAAGATTGGAGTAATGACGAGAAAAAAGTGTGTGTGGGGGAAAAGGATGCGAAGTTTCGGCCGATATTGAAAGAAGTGCGATTACGAGACAAACGGTTGTCTTTAAACAAAAAAGCGAAAGAGGCGCGAGCAGCGGTGAAGGAGGAGAAAAGCGATGAGGAGCAAAATAACATAAAGAGAGTGAAGCTTTGCGAACGACGAAAGGTAGAAGAATTATGTAGGATAGATAATAGAAACGGAAGTTGGGAGCATGAACTATTGTCTGATGAGGACAAATCATCTGAGATGAATCAAGTAAGTTGTAAAAAAATTTCACTTTTGTTATCTCTAAATTTGACAAAGTATTACTGTCTTTTATAACTCTTTCTCATTTATAGCAGTTTGATTTTCAGAATGGTAATCGATCCGATAATGTACCGACAAATAATGTAAATTGTCCTATATGCAATAAATGTTTTCCACATAACGAGATAGAGAATCATGCCGCCGATTGCGAACAATTCGAGATTAATAACGAAGAGGATGATAATGACAGATTTCAATTCAAATGTAATATATGCAGCAATTACAAGACAAACAATGGAAAAGAATATGAAGAACATGTTTATCAGTGCATAAATATTAAGAATAATCAAAGACATTCACATGGTACGTTCAGTATTAAATAATTTGTTTAGTAGTATTTTTTTTTATAAATATTTTACTGTAATACATATTAGAGAAGATAACGATTCATACAATAAGCATTTGGATTACCGCTTTGGAATATGTCAATTTTAGAAATATCACTTCTTGAAATTATAACAAATCTTTCGTAAAATCCTTTCAGTGTTTACGATATCGTATGTCTACAGATATCGTACACAAAGTGGGCTACTAGTGTATAGACGTCATGAAATTAATCATTATTTTTTAAAATAAATATTAAAATTATCTGAAAATATTTTCTTACAGGTTTTTAAGATCGAAGATTTCGAATTTCTAGTCGGAATTTCAAAATTTACCAGTACAGAGGAGCGTGTGGATTTTAAGTGATTCGAAGAGGGGTCATTGAATTTATGCAGGGGTCATTGAATTTATCTTTTTCCTTAAACTCAGCTTTACTCGCTGAGAAACAAAATGAAAATAGTTGTAGTATCCGGGAAATATAATTTTGGGACAACAGAAGAAAGCAATGGTTGATTTAAAAATTAATTCAGTTAATTACTGATTTATAAATGCAAGAGATAATTTTCATCTTTAAAATTGCATATGAAGAAATATGTGTCTATTATTTTCAATTACTTTACAAATCTACAAAGATTTGCGAAGTAATTGAAAATAAAATATTTGCAAAGTGCAAAATCGGCGAGTAATACAAAGGTAGGGTATTTGTAAGATCAGTCATGTTAAAGAATTTTATTATAGTTTTAAGTTGTCTTTTTTATCGATTAATCGGTTTCTTTCTTCCAACCGTTTCTTTCTTTTGTTAAAATGTATAGATCATATTTCCTGAATATCAAGACTATTTTAATTACGGTATTAGAATCTTTATTATCATTTTTATCTTTGAATCTGCTAACAAATTTAATTCCAATCGGATTAGCCAAAAATACCCTTGCAGATAGCTTCTAAGGAGAGAAAGAGATAAAGATTTAAGTCCTTTAATAATATCAAAACGGAAAATTAAAATTAGGAATGAACACCACCCAGTTATCAGGCAATAGGTTAGATAATTTATTATTACAAATTTATTAGCATCTTAATTTCTAAATTTGGAAATTAATACAATTAAAATTTTGATACTTAATGTTATCGAATTTGTTATATAATAATTTATTCAAACTTAACGGTTCCCAATATTCTCCCGAGTATCGATGTATCAAAAAGGGAGTAGTGTACCTGTTATTTCTTTTTTAATCGAATTTAATCTATTAGAAGAACCCTGATTATTAAAAGAGTTAGTAACAGCACACACATTAACTTCAATTAAACTATCAGAGTCTACTTCAATAAATAATTTAAGTCATTAGAAGTCTTTCTGATATCGGCTCCAAAATCAGCATCAAGAGATTTACTAGGAGAATGTTCTACAGACGTCACTTTTTTTACTTTATAGAATATTTCGAAACAGATATTTTCGATGATTTTGTTACAATATTTTTTTTTTTTCTATTGCACGTTTGTGCTGATCGAAGATGCATTAAAAAATAAATTTGATTTTATTTTTCTTTATTATCTAAAATCAAAAATGAATCATGCTGCTTATTTGAAAAATTTATTTGCCCAATTTCTTCGATATATAACATTTCTGGATGAAAGAAAATTTTTTGGCTAGCTTAGGAAATATTATTTTGCAGAAGAACTTAAACAAAGAAAATTGAAATGGATGAAATGAAGTTTATGTCATTTTGAAATTCTGACATTAAATTCATATTCAATGAAAACTTATATGTATAAATTATTATCACATATGTATAAATCAATACATAGGAATACTCTGCATTTTAAGGCCGTTTTAAAGTCTTACATCGAAATGATTGAGCATTTTCCGTTTATACAAAGAATAGTAGCTCACATTAAAAATTGAAAATCTAATAAGTTTGAAGAAATTTTTGTGTTATTAAAATAAATATCGCATTCCTTTTTTTTTAATTCCTTTATTTGGCAACTATTTAATAATATTCTTTTTCTTCATGTTGGCTAAATTTTCATTTATATTTATAATTTTACTTGTGTCTTTTTTTAGGCTCCGAAGACATCAATATCACTTCTATCTCAACGATCAAAACCAATCAGTGAAAGAACAGAAAGATTCTGAGATAGATTGTTTGACTCATGTAAGAGTAAAAAGAACACATATATTGGTAAAAAACGAAAACATCCTTATAAAAATTTCAAGTAATTGCGTTCTCTCATTTCATTTGAAACGTAGAAAGTTTTTCTTCTATCAAATGCTATTGCATGACTGATATATGTGTATTTTGTGTATAAACAGAGAATTGTTTGCGTCATATATTCAATAACACAAATGTAGAATGTTGCATAATTTATAACTTTTCAATAATAGATTTCCAATTTATAGTCGAATGTCGTGGAAAGCCATTAGATTTGTCGTCATTTTCAACATCGCATTTTGTCCTAAATTAAGCAATATAAAATTCTTTCAAAATCTGCTCAAAATTAACTCAAGAGTTTAGTTAACGAAAGAGTATGATTTTATTTTTTAAAGCTTCGTTTGTAAATCCTCTTTTTTGCGTTTGTAATTTCGAAATTAAATTTCTATTTATATATTTCCATTGATAAATAATCATTTTGAATTTATAGAAAATAAAAATGAAAATATTGTGAACATATTTCTTTTACTTGTCAATTAGGTTTTCTTTTTTTTATATGGTTTCATTTGAAAGAAAAAAATAAATATTCTGAGTCTGAAAATGAATACATAAATATTCGTAGTACTAATTTTTTTCACTAATTTTTTTATGTTTCTATTTGTTTTGAATAATCCTTAAATTACAATTTGATAGAATATTGCATTATTAGGATTATATGCGATGTTACAGGTAATAAAGTATCCTGTTTATATTGATTAAGGAGATTTTAAAGTAATGATCGCTGTTTTAGTAACGCAACACATCGACAACACATCTTTATTTTTAGTATTACATCAATGTTGCACGCACACATACTTAAATTTTATTAGAACGATATCATTTCAATTAGACATCTAATTTAAAGGACTTAATATTGTTTTTTCATATATTCTAGTTTTATATTAATCTAGCTTTCAATTTTGTAAGTACAAGTTGCAGAGCTTTTGCCAAACAAATGTTAAGTCACAACTTGACAGTTTTAAATATACTATTTTAGATTAAGAAATAAGATCCCAAAAAAATTTTTGTCATTCTCGGCATAAAATTTTAAGCTGTATTAATTACTTTATGATAATTCTGAAGGATTTCCAAATAAGTAATATACTGTACAAGTAATATATGTGATATTCTACGAAAATTATTGCATTTAATCGATAAAACAGACTTTAGGATCTTAAAGATTATGGAAGAATAACACCATTTTGATATCATATATTTGAAAACTACATCATTTTTACATTGTGAGATTATTTTACAATGTACGTGCAATATATAAATGATAGACGTTGCTTTCGTAAATTCCAGGATCGTAAATTCCAGGATCGAAAGGTTTTACGCGATATTTGAGCGAGATGTATAAATTTATATACATGTAAATAGATAACAAGCTAATGTTATTTGTCATTTTAATGTCAAAATCTTATCAAAGACAAATAACGCTATTTTGTGCTATCACGTTCCAAAACTTGCTCTCCGAGGAAGATTTTACTCTATGTGCAGGTGTATAAGCTTATATCCGCCGTTTGCTCATAGGTGGCATCAGTGAGCGTACAAAGTTACCCTGGGCAGCTGTGGGCTTTTATGTGTTTGACATCTGTCAACATTAACCAGTGCACATCATCGGCAATTTCATACAACAACATACATTTTTTCTTTCGTAATCATGTCTAGTTTTTTGCTAAAAAAAAAGCATATGCGGGAAGCTTTGCTTTTCTGTTTCAATTTGAAGAAATCGCATCGCCGAATCGCATCGCATGCTTGTGGAGGCATATGGCGACAATGCTTTATCGGAAACAACGTGCAGAGATTGGTTTCGCCGGTTCAACGACGACAATTTTGACCTGAGTGACAAGAAGCGTGAAAATCGGCCCAGGAAGGTTGAGGACTGTCAATTGCAGGCTCTTTTGGACGAGGACAATCGCAAAAAATGCTTGCCGAGCAATTTTTCTTTCTCAAGCAGCCATTTCCATGCGGTTACATGCCATAGGGAAGGTTCAAAAGATCAGAAAATGCGTGAACTGAACGATAGGCAGATGGAGCGACGCCAAAACACATGCTAAATTCTGCTTGCCAGACAAAAAAGAAAGTCGTTCCTGCATCGACAGGCGATGAAAAGTGGATTATTTTTAGAATCCTAAACGCAAGAAATCTTGGGTTGATCCCGCCCAACCATCAACATCTTCTTCAAGACCAAATCGCTTCGGACGATGCTGTGCGTTTGGTGGGATCAGGAGGGTGTCATCTACTACGAGCTGTTAAAATCTGGTGAAACTGTTAATGCTCACCGCTACCACCAACAACTGATCAAATTGCACCGCGTGAAAAAAGGCCACATTATCGGAAAAAACATGACAAGCTGATTTTCCTCCACGCACCATCGCATACGTCAACAATGGTCCAAAACTACTTGGAGCTACTCAACTGGGAAGTACTACCTCATCCCGCTTACTCACCAGACCTGACACCTTCTGACTATCACCTGTTTTCGTCCACGCGCTCGCTGAGCGGCACTTCGATTCTTACGAAGATGGCTCGATGAGTGGTTTGCCTCGATGAGGAATTTTTTTGGCGTGGTATATACAAATTGCCCGAAAGATGGGAAAAATGTATAGTTAGCAAGTACTTTGAATAAATTTTTTTTTGCTTCCTAGGAAAAAAAATGCGTTTTTCTGACTAAAAAACCGCGGATTTAAGCTTATACACCTGGTAGTATATGTTACGTGTACTAAATATATTTCGAGTAAAATTTTCCTCAGAGAGGAAGTTTTAGCTGAGGTAAGTTTCAACATTCGTTAAATTTAAATTAGCATAAAATATTTTTATACCAATGGAATCTGCTGTTTATAAATAAAATGTAAATTAAGATTTACTTGAGTTTTCATTAAGAATACGAGTTCGTTCACTTAGATTGAAATCACACGGAACAAAGGGAATAGAGAATTGAAACAACCAATTAGTGCTATTCGGAATAACGTTAATTGGTTGCTTCTATTCCGCAGCGTGTGATTTCACCCTACGCCCTAGGGCGCCGTTCAATGAGCGGAAGTTTACAACGGAACAACCAATCACAACTCTGCAGTCATTACTCTGCTTTCTTTTCTGCGATTGTAATTGGTGTTCCGCTGAAAATTTCCGTTCAGCGGTCTTAGGATGCCGTCTGATAAAGCGACTGAAAAATTGACAAAGGAATGGAACTCGCGGAATCAACACGACGAATCATTCCGCTATTTTCATTATAATTTCACCGTTACAATCTGAGGAAAATTGCACATAACTTCAATATTATATGTTTTCGATGAATATTACAACTATCATTCATATAATGCGATTAGTTACATATTGTTTTTTTTTCTTCTTCATTAATATGGACAGCAGAACGTTAATGATTCAATGATTACAGTAAATATGAGTGTAGATATTAATTAGGAGTCTGCGATTCCGTTTTTCTTTCTCTTATGTCTCTTTGAGACATAAGAGAGCGGTAAACACGGAAACGGAACGAACCAATCATGAAATAGTTTTACGATTATGTTAAAAATATTTTACTGCTAAAGAAGTTGTAATGTTTACCAGTTTATTATATGCATTATTATATTAAAATATTTTTATTATTACAGTATTATTTTTATTATTACAGTATTACAGTATTATAAATAACATAAAAAGTATAATTTATATTATTTCGCGTGTTCCGTTTCCGTTCAATGGGACATAAAAAATTTAGGAAAAGCGTAAGAAAGAAAAGAGTAGCTATGATACGTCATGACGTTGATTCCACGAGTTCCGTTTCATTGCCAATTTCCGCTCTATGGGACGACACTCTAAAGCGGGGAGCACAGGGACTCTTGCATGAGGCATAAGAAAATGAATCAACCAAAGTCCTTTATTTCCTTCCTTTTACCACGTCCGTAACATCTTCTCGTCCAATAATTATTTTTATATAGATTCGCTAACAGAGTAATATTGGGTTGTCCGGAAATTAATCTATATATTAATCTATATAATTTAATAAATGTATACTAAAATTTAAATTTTCTGCGTTTCAATTTTCCTTCAACATCGGCACGAATTTTCCGGACAATACATGCGGGCACCAAGTCTCTAGAGACGCTTCTTTCCCGCTGACGGGGCGGTTAATGGAAGAGAGTTTTAAGGAATGTCCATGGGTAAACGTAGAGAAGAGGTAGAACAGTAGTGCGCATTGTCCAGAGCGGCCACGAACGAAATACCGACTCCTTCCATTGCCTGACTAATCGCCGTTCTAGATTTTAAACGCCGCGTGCGAACGTAATACTAAGACTAAACGCTTTTCTCTCATTTCTAAATCTCAGAATTCAGATCCTAATTTTAAATCCAAAGCATTAATTTAATTTCTAAATTACAAATTATAACTCATAAATTGTAACTTATAATTAACTTGGAAATAAATCGATCCTGGTGAAAATTAGTTATTAGGCATATTAACTAGCGTACGAATTATTACTAAATACACATTCAATTAATCTCATTTAAGTATGCATTTCATGAACATCATCATTCTCTTAATTTTACTCATCTTAACGCTAGTAATAATAATAATAATAATATAACCGCTATCGAATATTAACGAAATCGCGCGCTTATTGATGCGACCCAAATCTGCAGCTAAATTCGCTCAGGGAGAAGTAGAGGCCTTGGTACCCTGATCATTTTTTTTCGATCATTGGCATTCGGGAACACTAGAGAACATTCGACCGGGCACTTGAAGGTAAGAAACTTCACATGCAATTAGAATATGCCGCCAATGAATTGCTTTAGCATGGGTCTCATGTATCCGCGGGCACTCACCGACACTCGAATTTCGGCGATTAATGCGTGGTTACGTAATACATATTGCGTATATTCGTTATTTTTCTAACATAGGGAAAGCGTATCATCAAATGCCCTGAATATTATACTTCAGCGCCGAAAAACAAAGAGAAATTATCAAGCGGTCATTTCATTCATTTGGGGTCCTTTTCAATATATTAGGTGTACAACTTTGCTTCCGCCATTTTTTTCCCGAAATTCGGAGCTTTATTGTAAAAAACTGGTTATACATTTATAATTCAAAGTATTGTCCATCGCTGGCCACTACTTTCTCCCATCTTTCGGGTAGCGTACGAATCCCGCGTCGAAAAAACTGATCATCTTTTGAGGCTATCCACGAATCGATCCAATTTTTTACTTCTTCATAAGACCGGAAGTGCTGGTCAGCCAGGCCGTGTGCCATTGATCGAAACAAGTGATAGTTAGAGGGAGCAACGTCTGGAGAATACGGCGGGTGGGATAGGACTTCCCATTTCAACGTTTCCAAGTATATCTTGACCACTTTCGCAACATGAGGTCGAGCATTGTCATGTTGCAAAATCACTTTATCGTGTCTCTCGTTGTATTGCGGCCGTTTGTCTTTCAATGCTCGGCTCAAACGCATCAATTGCGTTCGATACCGATCGCCTGTGATTGTTTCAGTCGGTTTTAACAGTTCATAATACACTACGCTGAGCTGGTCTCACCAAATACAGAGCATGACCTTGGACGTCAAAATCACCGTTCTTGAAACGTTGAAATCACTCACGACACGTTCTTTCACTAATAGCGGCCTCACCATAAGTATTTGAGAGCATTCGATGAGCCTCAGCCGCAGATTTCTTCATATTGAAGCAAAAAATTAAAACCTCCCGCAAATAACGAGAATTTGGCTCGTAAACTGACATTTTCAATTGAGAATAACTTTATGATGCAGACACAAATCGACTAATGTTTCTATGGGGATATGTTGACAGATGCCTGAGGATTATTGTATGACGTCTATGATCTATTTATTTCGACCACCACTTACCGCTAAAGCCATCTATAGGAAAACAGCGGAAGCAATGTTGTACACCTAATATCATGTGGTAATCGTTTACCGACACTTAGGAGGTAACAAAGAGGATTGTAGATAAGTGTATACGGAAGATAATTAATCGCGGATGGTACGCGAGTTGTCGGTAATCAATGCGATATCTATTTGAAACTTGACAAAAATTTGGTCATAGATAGGGTGTTCCCGGAAATTATCTTTCCAATAAAATACAGCGTGTCTCTGAAAATTATCTTTCCTGTAAAATTATAACTCCGAGATGAGTTGGGTTAGAGGATCGGGACCAGATGGGCTGATTAGAAGGTCGGATATACTTTTCAATCCTATAGGTAGGAAAGAGCCCTCCCCCCTTTTGGAAATTAAAAAATTTATAACTCGGAGGTGGTTAACGATAGGACGTCTAACGTTATATTCATTTTTGTTTCTAAAACCCTGTAGATTCCCGTTCGAACTATTTCATATCACTTTCCATTTAGGCTGTGTATTCTTGGACCGAAAGTATAGACCGAGCATTTTTCAAGTCCAGTCGACAAAATATTCAAGATACGAGGTAGGGTCGGTTAGGCATTGTTGTTTCGTTTCCAAAAAGACGTCGATTCCCGTTGGAATCGTTTCTCTAAGAATTTTTGTTCAGGCTGTGTACTCTTGAAAGGTGGTGTTTCGGTGAAATTTTTCAAAGTGCCGAAGGAAAAGTCGGAAAAATGGAAAAAAAGGCGACTATACCAATCGATTCAGGAGGTCGAGAAACGTACTTTGGACCTATAAATTTGGGAAAAAATTTTTGAAAATTATTGAAAATTTTTTGGGGACATGGAATTTTTCCGAATTTTCGCAAATTTTTTTATTACTGATTCCTGAAGTACCGGTCTGGATCGGTGTTCATCCGATGGAATATTATTTTTATCGACTTCCGTTCGGGAAATGACATGTTTGAAGGGTTGTATCTTGCGAACGGTTGAACCTAGAGGTTAGGTGTCTGAATGTTGTTGTACGTTGGAATACGAGTAGAATGCCGTTGGAACCATCTTCCTATCTATTTTCGTTCAGCCTGCGTACTCTTGGAAGCCGAGATAATGTCAAAATTTTTCAAGTCCGAAGAGAAAAATTGATAAAAATTCGACTACACCAATCGATAGAGAACGACGAGAAATGTACTTTGGACACATAAAATTGGAATGGTTTTGAAAATTTTTCCAAAATTTTTCTAAGTCCCACACCACTCGAAAATGGCCAAAAAATAAGAGTGACGAAAAAATGCGAACAATGGACATTTATCAAAATATGGGTAATTTGGGATAGGTCTACAATATTTTGATAATTTCGGTTAGGTCAACAAAGTTAGGAAGAAAAAGTTAGGTCGACAAAGTAAGGTCGACAAAGTTAGGACTAAAACGTCAGGTTAGGTTGGGTCAGGACGGGTCGGGTCGGGTCGGGTCGGGTAGGGTCGGGTCGGGTCTGCTCGGGTCGGTTAGGTTAGGTTACGTTACGTTAGGTTAGGTCAGGTCAGGTCAGGTCAGGTTAGGTTAGGTTAGGTTAGGTCAGGTTAGGTCAGGTTAGGTCAGGTTAGGTTAGGTTAGGTTAGGTTAGGTTAGGTTAGGTTAGGTTAGGTTAGG
>NW_017259417.1:0-7016 GCF_001594045.1 Atta colombica
TATATAATATTATTTTATAGAATATATAATTATTCAAATCATTTTATTTAACAATCATTTTTAAATCATTATCAAATAAAATGATATAAAAACAAGCAAAAAAAGGTTAATTTTACACAAAAAAAAAAAATATTTACCACAAGATTGCCCGTGCCTGATGCCTCTCTCAGATCTCCTCCTCTCAGAATAGAGTTGACATCCTCTCGCACAGAACACTCACGTAAAACACTCTCGAATAATACACTATAATCGCGCGCGGACTATAACTTGAGTTCAATAACTTAAACGACACTCCCGATGCAAACGCGCGACGCGACGAACCGGCTGCGGTTCGTTCATTTTCAAATAAATCGGCGGCGAGGGTATGTTAGCCTCTCCATCGTTGGATTTTTACGCAAAAAGAACGATTTTAATCAAGTATTTAAAAATTTATCTAGAAATATCATTCAGATAGATCCGAAAATTTTTTAATACTTGAGAAAAACCCTTCTTTTCGTGTAAATATATATAATCCTCTAGGTACTGAGCCCTCCCACCATGTCAAGGTTGTGAGAGGGAAGATAATGTGAAAAATGTAATACATGTAGCTATTATCTATATTACTATGCAATTATTATACAACTTTTAGAAACGAATATCAAACACATGTCTGCAATTTGTCTGTTACAAAAATTCAGAGCAGATAAAAGAGCAATAAATTGAACCTTTTATTTATAAATGTTGTCTATAAGATATGATTAGAGTCAAAGAAATGGGTTAGAGATTAATAAAAAAGAGAAACATTTCTTTTATTATCGATAAACAGTTTCAAAGTTACGTTTAATTTTTAAATGGATCATACGAAAGATGCAGAAAAACAAAAAATTAATTATTGAACTATATTAATTGTGAAAGCAGGAATTGCGTTATTTGCATGAGAGTTCATACTAACATTGCTTTTTTTATAATTCGTGTGATACCATTCGTACAAACAAATAGCCGTGTCGCGTGCCATTCTTCTTCACATTTCTTTTTGAAATACATATAATAATCGCAGAAAATGCTAGATTAATACGAAATGTATTTTATGAATATTCACATAATGTGATTACTAGTATGACTTAATTATTCATAATTAATTATTCATACAACATTTCGTATTATATTTAACATTCTTCGCGATAAAATTTCACAAAGTGAAAAAGAGCTTCACGCGATGCGATTACCTTCTTGTACGAATTTCGGTAAGAAAACGACTGCTCGATAATTAAAATACGCGTAACGTAAACATGACGCGCCGCTCCGTGCCATCCCCACTCCAAGGTCGCGCGCCAACCGTTTAACTGCCGAAATATTAACGCATATTACGAAGTAAAATAATATATTCTTTATATTTTTAATGTTCTCCGATAAATGAAACAATTTCTTATATGTATCTAGTTTTAGCGACGCGAATCGTTTAATGTGTGCATTAATCATATTTATATCGTGATACACCAAGGAACATATTTGATGTTCATTTTATAATTTTATAATTTTAAATATTTATCAATCACAATGTGCTGAGAAAAAGCAAGAAGTAAAAAAAGGTTTTTATTAGCGTAAAATAAATCTAAGAAATAAAAACCGTGCAATAAAATCTATTAACCCTTAGTACACTCCTTAGCTTTAGGCAACCTTACGTAATTCGCGTTCCTAGGTATCTAATTTTCATTAATTAATGCGACACGTCGATGGACGTAAAACACGTCCATCTCCCTCCGAGATCGCCGATCGAATGCCGAAGTGGTCAACCATCGCGCGGCACGCTTCCCCATCCTGCAAGTAATATAGGATTGTGCCAGACATGCCACAAAGCAAAAAATGTGCGGTGATACCCATTTGTTAAAATCATGTCAAATACGATAATTGAATAAACCGTAAATATTTTTCATACGCGACAGTTGGATATCTGAACGGCGAACAGCGCGGGGAGAGATCACGCAGCGAACAGGATGGGGGAACTTGCCGCGTGGCGCGGTGGTTGATTACGTCATCACTTCGGCATTCGCTCGGCGAGTGTGGAGAGAGACGAATGTGTTTTACGAGTCGCTCCGGGTGTCGCATTAATTAATGAAAATCAAATACCTAGGAACGTGAATTACGTAAGATTGCCTAAAACTAAGAGTTAATAAATTTATTGCATGGTTTTTATTTCTTAGATTATTATTCCACGCTAGTAAAAACCTCTTTTTACTTCTTGCTTTTTGTCAGCACATTGTAATTGATACGAAATATTTAAAATTATAAAATAAACGTCAAATATGTTCCTTGGTGTATCACAATATAATTATGATACCATGATTAAATGACTCGCGTCGCTAAAATTAGATACATATAAGAAATTATTTCATTTATCGGAGAACATTAAAAATGTAAAGAATATATTATTTTACTCCGTAATACGCGTTAATATTTCGTCAGTTAGACGGTCGGCGTGCGACCTTGGGGAGGAGATGGCACAGGGTGGCGCGTCATGTTTACGTTACGCGTAGTTACTGAGCAGTCATTCTCTTATCAAGATTCGTACAAGTAGATAGTTGTGTCTCTTTTTCACATTACTTTGTGAAATCTTATCGCGAAGAATGCCAAATGTAATACGAAACGTTGTATTTTATGAATAATTAATCATACTAGTAATCATATTATGTGAATATTCATAAAATACAACATTTCGTATGACATCTAGTATTTTTAGCGATTATTGTATGTTTCAAAAAGAAATATGAAGAAAAACGGCTACTTGTCTGTACAAACGTATCACACGAGTTATAAAAAAGCAATGTTAGTATGAATACTCTCATGCAAATAATGCAATTCTTGCTTTTAATGTAGTTTAATAATGTAATTAATTTTTTGTTTTTTTGCATCTTTAGTTATACGATCCGTTTAAAAATTAAACGTAACTTTGAAAGTATTTATCGATAATAAAAGAAATGTTTCTCTTTTTTATTAATCTCTAACCCATTTCATTGATTCTAATCATATCTTACATATATCATCTATAAATAAAAGGTTCAATTTATTTCATAATGATAACTAATTGCAGACGTGTGTTTGATATTCTTTTCTAAAAGTTAACCGATTGCATAGTAATAATTGCATAGTAATATAGATAATAACTACATATATTACATTTTTCATATTATTTTCTCTCTCACGGGTACAATTATGGTGGAAGGGCTCGGTATCCAGAGAATATTTACATGAAAAAAACGATTTTTCTTAAATAAATTTTCTAAAAATTTTCGGATCTATCTGAATGATATTTCTAGATAAATTTTTAGGTACTTGAGTAAAATCCTTCTCTTCGTGTAAAAATCCAATGAGGAAACTAACGTATCCTCGTCGCCAATTTACTTGAAAATAAATGAACCGCAGCCAGTTCGTCGCGTCGCGCGTTTGAGAGTGCCGTTTAAGTTATCGGACTCAAGTTATAGTCCGCGCGCGATTATAGTGTATTATTCGCGAGTGTTTTACGCGAGTGTCCTGTGCGAGAGGATGTCAACCTTATTCTGAGAGAAGGTGGAGATCTGGGAGAGATATCAGGCACCGGCGGAGTAAATACCCTTAAGGTAAATATTATTTTTTATTTATGTATCATCTGTATTCTTTTTCTTTTAAATTTATTCTTCAGTAGTTTCATTTTAATAATTTAAAAATAATAATTAGAATAAAAGGATTATTTTAAAATTATTTTGAAATTTTATAAACATGTATTTTTAAGAAAATGTATAATTGTTTTTATAAATATATTATAACTGAATGGTGAATTAAAAAATTCAATGCTTATAAAAATTATATTATTTTGAATATTATATGATTTTATTTTCAAGAGAACTTTGTAAATATTTTTTGAAATATTGATTGATTTTTTTTTACTCTGTTTTAATTTGAATTTCTTATTCTTTTTGTTACAGAATCACCGTTGCTGATATAATTCCACTGTTGCGCATCGGATTTGTGAGTGGTAAATTAATGTTTTTATTGGGATAACGGATGTGTGGTAATTTTATTAATTATCTATAGATGCATATGCATCAATTTATTAAATATATATAAATATACTGTTTGTATAGCATTCCATATATCCGTTGCCTTAAAATAAATGAGTAATAACAGATTGGGATAAACTTGATCCTGGATATCTCTTTATTATTTCTAATTATTATTAAATTTGATTCAAATTTTGTGTACTAATTGTAAATTTATATGTGTTAATGTAAACGCTTTGTTATTAAGTAATTACAAAAATATAATTAAAAAATAGGTTTTTTCGATGATCATTTTTTACATTAAAATAATCTTGGAAGTTAAAACGAAAGAGGATAAAATATTTGTATTTTTGAAATATATGAAATACGAGAAATTAAAAAATATAAAGCTTATATAAAATAATTAGAATATATGAAATTATTTTCTATAGCTATCGTTATATAGAAAAATGTTTATTACAGTTTAATAAATATTGTTTTCTTATTTTTCCTATCTATCTTATTCTCAAATTTTCATTCAGGATTAAGTTTTATATAAGTTAGTACAGAAAAGCAATATCTATACACTATACGTACATAGTACATATACCTATAATATGAATTGTTTTCTAAGAAATTTCTTCTTTCTTCACATTTATTTGTATACGTCTTATTAATGAAATGATAACAAAAATTGTAATATAATTTATTAATCTCGCTTTTCTATAAAAGACATTTTACGTTTATTAATTATTATTATTTATCTCAATGCACTTCCAGTTTAATCTTTTTATAATTTATTCATATGTAGTGACTGGATTTTGTACCGGCAGTAACATGATGTAAGATCTAATATACATTTTATCAAAAAATATAAGAATTTTATCTTATAACTATTTTAAAATCGCGTTCAGAGTTTTGTATGACTTAAAATACTTTATTTTGAAATAATAAATTATTCAAAAAAATGATTTGAATAATATACAAGGGATATATTTATTGAAATGAAGAAAAATTGTCTCTTTCGAATCTTACATCATTCATCTGTATTTCTCATTTCCACATGTTTTGAGATGAGATTCAATAACGAATCGTTCGAATCGTTAAAAATACGTATATATAGGTTTTGAATTTTATCGGATGATAATCGATTTAATAATTTTCAATCATTTATTTTTAAATAAGTCTTTTTGATTATATTATAAAATTTACATTAAACAATTTAATTTAGTTTCATAATATTTGAGACTCTTGAAATAAAAAAACTTTATTGACATGAAGATTTTTTTTAAATTTAGATTTATATTTAGTCGAATATTTAATATTTTTGATTTTGAATAAACGCGAATAGAAAATAAACGCGAAATTTATTCGTATTTTAATAGAATTGTTATTATTATTATTATTAATGATATGATGAATGATGAATAATATGGTTAATGAATGATGAATTATTTATGTTAATATTTAATCTATTTTATTAATATGATGGCCTCTTCGCGACGCGTTCGTGTTCCGCGCATCATGTAAAAACGTAAAGTCTTACGCTTATTGCCGGCGATATTAGTTGACACGAAAAGGAGTATTTCTCCTTGTTGTCGATTTTTGGCTTATGAAGCTAGAATGTTGGCCAGGAGCAATGAAAGATTAGTTCAATCTGGCTAGAAGAAAGAAAAGAATTTCTTTACGAGCCCAGTGAGCAGAATGTCTAAAATTGACGCATAAGACAATTTTAAGATATCTTTCAGAATTCTTTATGAAATATGTTTCTTAAAGAATTCTTAAAGATATCTTAAAGTTATGTTAAGTCTTATGCGTCAATTTTAGACATTCTGCTCATTGAGAGATAGGTGCGACACCAATCTAGTAAATTTGTAAAAGATAAACTGAATATTCGGGAGGGTAATTTACTTGCAAATTGCGAGTTCTTATATTTTTTAAGAGTTATTTAAAATACAAAAAAACTAACAAATAACAGGACTAATGAGAGACAGCGCGGTGCAAGTTTGACTGATTAAAAAAAAATCTACAAAACTTGCGCTTAATTATCCGCGCTGACTCTTATTAGCCCTATTATTTATTAATTTTTTTTTTGCATTTTAAAGATTGAAGAAGCTTGTTTTAATTATATTATTGCTTATTGCTTATTTATTATTAATATATATATTATTGCTTATTTATTATTAATACGCGATTAAGTTATCCCAGTGTTTATTTATATGCGATAGGATATATGGTTAGACATTAGCTGCGTTTAGTAGAGAAAGCAGCTTTGCAAATGTAAAATTCTTCTATGTGTATTGGTTTGTACATTTAAATCCACAAGGAACCAAAAGCAAGAACCAATCATATTGAAGAATTTTACAATCGAAGATCTTTCTCTGAATATCATTAACGTATATTATATATTCGCGGTGTTATTGCACATTTATGAAGTAATGTAGGTAGGAATACACGAGTGAAGGTAGGTATCCGCGAATAGGCATGAATAAATGAAAATGCGGATAGGACAATAAGTATAGACGATAAGTAGAGACTATGTAGATAGGATGATAGAAGTATAGACAGGTAGGACTAAACACGTCATATGTACACACTTGATAATTAGAAATGAGGAATTAAAAATTGAATAAAATTTTAAATTAAAAGTTTTAATTTAAATATTAAATTAAAAGTAAATTTTAAGTTTTATTTAATTATCAGAATCCGTTTCAATTATC
Source organism: Atta colombica (assembly GCF_001594045.1). Lineage (NCBI taxonomy): Eukaryota > Metazoa > Arthropoda > Insecta > Hymenoptera > Formicidae > Atta > Atta colombica. The sequence continues at coordinate 6,713 of NW_017259417.1, forward strand.
GAATATAAACTAAATTAATTTCATATTTTATTAAACTTTCAGCTGAAATTAAACTTTTTTGTAATTCTATACACAAATGCATACACAAATTATGCAACGCTTTAATATTGTAATTAACTTTATTGTAAATAAATGTATGTATAATAATTAGATACGTAATATAAAATTTATATAAACTATGTCCAGATGAATGCTATAATCATATTTATTTTTGTAATTTGCACAACAATTCCCAGGAAAAAAATGTTATATGGACATATTTTATATATAATGATATATAATTGTATATAAAATATGTCATTTT
>NW_017259417.1:7116-24567 GCF_001594045.1 Atta colombica
ATCTATTCAATACAATAAATAGCATTTATCTTGTCATAAAAAAATATTTCATAAAAATTGTTGCATGATTGATGTAAATTATACAAAATCGACGAAACATATAATAACAAAAATTGTTTATTGATTAATAAGTTTGATAATTTAAATTAAACATTTTTTTATTTAGATTTTATTTTGTATATTAATTTTTTATTTAGATTTTATTTTGTATATCAATAAGTCATTAATAATTTAATTAAGTAACTTCTTCTTAAAAATTTGATATTTAGAATAATCATCATTTTTTCTTTGTATTTAATACAAATTTATTAAATAACTCATAAAGATTGGAGCTTTGACTGAAGCAATGGTTAAATATTAACTCTTACTTGCTTTTCAATATTTACATTTTTAACATTATAAAATTACGAGTATGTTTTAGTGAACAATTTATTATATGCAAAGGCATCATATCGCTATTTCTCGCATCAAATGGATGCTAACTGATTACGTAATTTGTATCGATGGAAAGTCGAAATTATTTTCATCGTGGAGAATTATTTCTCGTCGCTTTTCATGAAGTTTATTCGTGAAGTCTAGTTTGGTGTCTCTTCGAAAATTCTTATGCAGGATTGTAATTAATCTCGGGTTTTCTTATCTGCAATTATTGGTAATAACAATTTTGTTAATGATAATTGCTATATATTTTAAAGTCAAGTTATAACATTCAGTGGTATATTTTAACATAATTTTTGTTTTCTTTGTTTTATTAAATGTTCTTCCATTAATAATAATAATATAATTAGCAAAAAATAGTACTGTGTTAATAACAATAGAAATTTATAATATTATGTGATATGGATATATAATTATTATTTGTTTGAATTATTCAAATTATTAAGTAAACAAATTTAAATTTTATACAAATAATTTGCTTATAATTTTTCGATGATTACTCTTACATTCGTAATCAAAATATGGTTACAAATGTGTATATTTAATTTTCTAACTCTTATTTTAAAATCATTTTTAGGACATTTTTGGACATCCTGCCATTGCAGAATATTTTTATTTATATGTACATACATTTTTTATGATAAAATATATGCAGATATTATATTTAATGAATATTGATTTTTGTCAATATTTACATAATTTTTTTCAAAATTCTTTATAGTTAACAATGTTATCGTGATTACATGAGTTGAATTTTAAATGTATAAGTACAAAAAATTTAAGATAAGCCGAATGTATACCCTCTGTATATTAGCAGAATATTAATAATTGTAATTTTTGAAAAATAAAGAATTGTTAAATTTTACATAATAAATTTTTCAATATAAATATTCTTTAAAATCCCGTTATTATCCAATTCGGCTCATCTCGAACAGTTAGTACCCAAGAAACTTTTGTATCCATACACATAAAAAATTACAATAACGCATGTATTTTATTATTATTAAATATATTCCTTTGTAACCACTGTTGCATACGAAAATTATTCTATCCGTTTATTTTTAATAAGAGAGATGATTTTTGTCACGTGTGGAATATATTTTCTTGCGAATTTTAATATTATGTTAAAGATGTGATAAAAATGATAATTGACATGCTGCCAAAATTATTATCATCGCTAGTTTGAAAGTAGTTTGAAAGATTCGGGTTTCGGGTTTCAGATTACATCGCAGTCCTGTAACAAGATCATTATTTGACGATTGCTTACTTTTTTTTGCAAATGGATCTTGTAAAATTTATGTAGAATCAGAATACATTAAGTTCGCTTTCCATTATGAAGATTGTTCTTCTTTGTATTGGATACTATCAGCATATCATGAGGCGAAAGGATTTTGATATGATGAAATTATTGAGATATCTTGAACGCGATGAAAGTGCTGTTATAATAAACTACTTTAATTAATAGTAAATTAATTAATAGTAAATTAATTAATAGTAAATAATTAATAATAAATATGATCTAATTGTTGTTAGTATTTCTTCTGTGTTTATCAATATTTCATTAATTAAACATTGGTTTAGAAAAATTTGTATTATCGTATTTTCGACGTTTTCATATAATCCCGCATTACAAAAATTTGTTAATTATGTTCCTATATTATCATTTTTATTATATTTTGAACAATATTGATAATTATATATTGTATTGTAAATAATTATTATAATTGTAATATCGAATTGTATAAAAGATAATACAATAAAGAATAATATTTAAAAAGTTATTGCAATTTCATTAGCAAAATACAATAAAATAATTAGACATAAAAATAAAAAAATAAATTTAAAATATACTTATCTGCAAAACGGGCTATTAAATTTATTAGCTTGTTTGTTTTATGAGTGAATATACTTACAAAGAAAAGAGGATCCTCGAATCGTCTGAAAAGAGGATAAAATTGGCGGGGATGGTGGAGGGCCTCTATTGCTCGTTTTTGCTAAATTATGCCTTAAATGGACAATATGTTTAAAAAATATTGAATTTATTAAAAGTCTCTATGATTGCTAGTAATTATAGAGACTTTGACATATATTAGTAATTATAGTCGGCACGCTTCTTGTATTACAGAGACGAACCACGTCTTCTTTCGACGATACGATTTTATCGATGGTGTCAGAAAATGTATGTAGCCATGTAGTTCCCAAAGTGAAAATAGATGTACGGGCGATTTCGATTGTAAGAGGAAAAAAGCCGGCATGGCCTCTCTCAAGTTTCTCTCTAGTATAAGATTCGAATTTTTCTCATAATTTTTCGAAGTGGCAATTTATATCTTTCGTCGTGCAATATTAATGGAATAAAACAGAATGAAAACAAATATAATTTTTAAATTTTATTATCTGATATAATCTAGTAGGCGCAAAACGGAAAAGTGATGTCTCACTGCAGTTACTTCACAAGACATAAATAAACAATTTATGCAGATTTTTTTTTAATGTCTAGCATTATAAAACAATTTAATTAAATAAAGTGTATTATTATTATTAATTGTTATATATTATTTGTCAAACTGAGATTTTTTTTTATTTATACGAGAATGAGATTGTTTATACAATGAATAACGAGGTGCACAGAAATACACAGGATGACATACAAAATCTTTTATTCATATAAAAGGACACTTTATACTAGCACGTACTGTCAAACTGCCTACTTCCATATAGTCGGCACTGCCGGGGTACCATCGGCATTTTTCTTTCGCTGTTTTCCAGCTCGCTCTCGTTATTCCGTTTATCACATAGTATAATAAGCGATGAACGATGTCGAATTATATTCCTCATAGCAACATGTGACTGTGATCGTACTTACGTGCGAGAAAGAAGTCGGTAGATCTGTCATTCAAGTATTTTTCATCAACCATGCTACGCACCATAATGCTTCACGCGCGCAAAGGACCGATTCAAATCCTTCAGCTACTACTCTCAGTAATCATATCGGATTACAAAGAAATTGAAGGAATCTCTCATATAAAGGCATGTTTGGATTCCTATCCGGGTGCTCTCGGAGTACCATGTCATCCTTATTTATTTTTTAGTAAATAACAAGGATGGTGATATATGGGTGGTACTCGGGTGAGAATCTATAGCTTATAATATAGCTTAACGTGAATATGTTCGATCATGAAGGAATAATTAATGCGACGAAATGGATAGAAATTGATCACCTTATACGTTTTGTGTCTACGTAATCAATTTTCATGAACGTTTCGTTGCTTCGATCGATTTCGACATTAGTCTTACATGTTCAATACGATGTCCCTTATCAAAATTTAATACTGAAAAGAAGTGATTAATTATTTATTTCAAGTAATAAAAGCATTATTGTTTAGTGCTTTTAATACTAAAAATAAGCAGTTTTCAGTATTAAATTGGATTTCTGTAAGAAATATATGCCTTACGCCATTACAGCTACATAATATTGTACAGATGTATAATATCGTACTTATTATTATAAACAATCGACACTCATATTTACCTTTGATAATTATTACTCGCTATGATTGAAAGGGAAAAAGGGTTGATATCGAGTATAAATACTAGAGTTTGGACTACATATAATCGCTAAAGAGTATTGGCTTGGGAAAAACTGACTCGACTACAACCGCGTAACTTTCAATGAGCTTTGAGCAAATTATTTTAGTTACTTTCGTTTTGCTTACCGCAAAATATACCGTTATAAACTTTTGTCGCGATGGAAGACACGTACGAAATCGCACGCTTTCGTCGGTGTTAATTGAGAATTATGACATTGATCCTTTCTCTCTTCTCTCTCTTTTTAAATGTACATTCGCTTAATTATAAAAACTACGTAGTTTCGTACCTTCATCGTAGTTATTTTCATCTCTACGAGTATTTAAAATTTCAAATTTTCCTGATATATTATTAATAATATCGCAGCGCTGATCAGTTTCATAATTTTATTATAAAACACAAGAAACATTTTATACGTGTATCAAAAATTTATTATCGATTATTGCATGGGAAATTTGTTTCATTCACGTCTGAAAACAGTGACAGTAATAATATGGCCACTTTGTATATCACGATCGAGTTGTCGTGGAAGCTCCATGAATACGTTGATCTTTCATGTCGAAAGAGATCCTTTAGATCCGTGAAGAAAAAGAGGAAAACGCTTTCATGATAGTTCTTCACGAGAAGCTGTTGTCCCAGGGGCAGATACGGGCTTAATTAATTATTAATAAATGAGTAACTAAGATTAACGGGCCGCTGATATCAGGAAGACCGAACGTTGACTTGTCTTCATTCCATTATTATACAGACAGTATGCGCAGTATTTCGTGCGATCATATATACATATATATGTATGTATATATATATGTATATATATATACAAAACATTCGTTCTATTTATTACACTAAATACACTAAAAAGAGCCTGCAGAGTTCCAGAGTCTCAAAGCGTGACGTTGCTTTCATTATTAAACGACGATCATATGAGTCGAGTATCATCGCTCAAGATAAATAATTGACTTAAAAAGAGATTCCGAAGATTTTATCGTTTTCTCTTTTCTAACGCGATACTTTGAGACTGAAGAACCGGTACGGGCGATCATCTCGTTCTCTTAAGCTATACTTTCGTACAAACGTATAGAACATCGTTATCGTTAAGTATTATCATCAGAGGAGGGTACAGTGTATATAAAGAATTATATAAATGTATATATATTTATATTTATATATAATGACGCCAGCTCGCCGGAGAAGCAAATTCTCGGATCGGTCCTCCGCGCGAGCCGCTGTTTGAGCTTTGAGATGCGTGTATCTTTCGATTCTCTGGCTTTCTCTCTTTCTCTCTTTCTCTCTTTCTCTCTCTCTCTCTCTCTTTCTCTCTTTCGCTCTCTCTTTCTCTCCATTAACATATCACATGCATCATGCATACACACGCACGTACATACACTCGCACGCGCACTGGGATACGATCGTTGGCACTGTATATGTATGATATTGGCATATCAAAAAAGGAAGGAAAAAGATAGCTTAATCGGAAGTTCTTCTTCAAAAAGAATAAGATCTTTGCTGCTTAAGAATACTGGAAGCACGACCGGCTCTAATTATGCCGATCCATAATCTCGATCGTGTCCGAGTGCGCATGAACGTCAGCAAATTTGAGTAATGTGACCCGATCGTTTGGGACACACGTAGCAGCCGAATAAACGATCCAGAACACACTCGATCGCGTAGCAAATAATGACATATATCATTGTCGCTTAAGATTGTCGTAATGATACCGTAAGAGCAATAAGGATACGCCGAATATCGTGGTCTCGTTTCTTCCCCATATTTTTCAATTTACGACGTTGCATCGTAGGAGGAATACCATGGATGTATAGTTTGCGTAGAAAAAACATTAAAAAAGTTTCTAACTAGCTAAACAATTTGCGAATTGAGGTATCCTTCATGTATGATTCTCCTTCGCTATTTCAGTATCATTGCAGGACCCATTCGGCCGGCGTATTAAATTCTTCTTTCGATTCTATTTTCTTCTTTTTATCTTTTTATTCGTTTCTTGTTTGACATACAAAATGCATTCATTGCATTTTTTTTTCTTCTTTTTTTCCTCCCCATTACGAGTTATGATCGCAACTCTCTCTTTTCGTGTTTCTTTTTTTTTAATACCGACGATAATGACCGTGGCTGCGGACGGCGCTCGTTGCCGAAACGAAATCAGTGCCATATTTGACACTGACAAAGGCACAGTCATAAGTCTCGTACGTTTAGTAATTTCCTCTCTTTTTCGTCTTTTTAGGGTCTTTATATAAAATATCCCACGTAAGACAGAACGCGGAATTATGTTCGTTACACGACAAATTTTTTTCTTTTTTCGTCTTTTTTATCTATATTTTCTACATCCATGCTGCCTAGCTTCCTCCTTTCATGTTCGCATATTAGCACCGATAACACGTCTTAATACACAATTAATCTTCTAAGATTCTCCAATCAATATGCCTCTTCCCCTCCTCCACTCTTTCTTTCTCCGTTGCTCTTTTTCTTTTATTTATATATAACATAATATAATATTATTAATATAAACGTTTACGTTTTGGCCACTCAGTTCGTAATCGTCGAAGCACACTATTGTCTGTGTTTCGCGCGATGTTTAGGTAGTTTAGAATAATTTTCATTCACTTTTATACAACACTGAATTTTTTTCCTGCTGTCGATTTTCTCACCCTCTATATGCTTCTTTAAAGATAAATCCCTCGATCCAATTCGGCGGCTCATCTCCTTCTTTTAGCGTCTGTAGTCGCAGCTATCATTTGCCTCAGCATTGGTTCCGGACTGCATACTTGCGGATCACATTTCATTTTACCATCATTTCCGCAACTAAAATTTTGTAATAAGTTACGTTCAGTATTTTTTACAGAAATAATGCATGTATAGTTAAAAACAATTTACAGAGAGGTAGAGAATAAAAAAAATATTTTTTTACAAACTTACATGCAGCGGAGGCAAGGATTAGACGCCGATTTAATGACTTCTCCCACTCGATAGGCATGGCCACTAAGTTGACAACCGCTTCGCCTCGCTGCTCCTTTATAAGCGTGCGCGGGAAAGTGCGGTGGTAATGTAGTCGTGGTCGTAGTAGTAGTAGTGGTCAAGTTAAGAGCCGTAGCCATTGATACGGGACACTCGTATCTGGGACAGCAGAAACCGCTGATCGGTTCCTCATGGCAGCCCGGAATAGGCGGTGGACAACTTTGTTGGAGACAGATAATGTCACTCCTGAAGCAGAAACAGAAGTCGCACGGGTCGTCTCTCGGTATTTGTTGTGCCGAAACGTAAACCTTGCCGCCGTATCGACAAGTACCCGGTCCTCCATAGTCATCCTCGCCATAGTCATCGTCGGGATTCGGATAGCCGGGTATGGGGAAGTGAGAATTGTCTTCACCCGATATTCCGCTTTGATCAGGATATTCCGGAATATGAGGAGTAGTCGCTGGCCGTTGTTCATGGAAACCATAATCAGTTTCTGGTTTCACAGTAGCTTCCGGGAAGTGATCAATATGAGTCTGTTCTTCTTGTGGATGAATGGGTTCTTCTTCAGGAATCTCTTCCGTAATTTCTCCAGTTGGTAATTCCGTGGATATCGGCTGTGTTTTTATGATAGGTTCTTCCGTAATTTCTCCAGTTGGTAATTCCGTGGGTATCGGCTGTGTTTTTATGATAGGTTCTTCAACCGGCGTTTCCGGATGCGGACCTTCTTCTTTTATAGGGATTTGGGATTCGGATATTTCTGATACTACTTCTGATCCGATGGTTGTCTCTTCAGGCAATTCAGTTGGTTTCACACTAGAAACTTTGACTGGACCTTCGGTTGCAATAGTTCCTGGTACTTCTTCTACTTCCGAGTGCTCTTCTATTTTTGTTGTAGTAGATGCTTCGGGCACATGTTCCGTAGTAAATTGAGGTTCTTCAGTCATACTTGGATGACCCTCTTCGGATACAGTTGGATGGGCCTTCTCACTTTCTTCAGGTTGGCTAGGCTGCATTTCTCCAGCAGGGGTTTCTTCCTCAGAAGGAAGAGGCCTTTCAGTAGGCTCTAATTTAGTTATCGTTGGTTGTTCTTCCTTATAAACAGAAGTAGTTTCTATGGATTGAGTAGAATGTACTTCCTCTTCTTCTCCTGCTGTAGAAGCTTCTGTCGGTTTCTCTTCAACTTTTGGAGTCACCTCTACTGAAACCGCTTCTTCTGGTAATATTTCTTTGGTTACTGCGCTTTCAATTGCTTTTGTAGTAGTTTCACCTTGTTCAGATGGTTCTGTTTCTCTTTCTGGTTCAATCGGCTTTTCCGTTTCAAATGGAATTTCCTCAGGCTTTTCCGTTTCAAATGGAATTTCCTCAGGCTTTTCCGTTTTAAGTGGAATTTCCTTAGGTTTTTCCGTTTCAAGTGGAATTTCCTCAGGCTTTTCCGTTTCAAATGGAATTTCCTCAGGCTTTTCGATTGAACTCATTTCAAGTTTTGTGACAGGTTCTTCTGGCTTCTCTGTACTTTCAGCTGTAGCAGTTTCTTCTTCGGGTGGAAGTTTCTCCACTTCGCTAATTTCGGTCACTGGCTGCGATACTTCTGCGGTAGACAGCGTTGTCTGATATTCAGGTTCATGAGTACTTTGTTCTTCTGTCTTTACCGGTTCAATTGAATATTCTTCGGGTGCCAAACTTGTCACGGTTGTCGCTTCTTCACTCACTGAATGGTCCGGTAAAGTAGCTTCGGTAATTTGACCTTCTTCCGGTTTCTGTTCTTTTGGAATAATTGTTGTTTCATGTATTTTTACAACTAATTCAATTTCCTCTTGTGTAGTATGCTCTTCTATACTACTAGATGTCACAGCTTCCTCTTTAGCTTCTTCTATTTCTTTCTCACTTACACCTGTTAATTCTAGAACCGTAGTTGGCTCCTCTTTACTAGGTTCTTCCGTTGTTTCGATTTCAGGTTTCTTTTCTTCATCCTTTTTATAAATTTCAGGAACAACAGTATGTTCCATCGCTAAATCAGGCAACTGCGTTTCTGGTTTAACATTTTCTATTGTCTTTTCAGTTATCTGTTCCTCTTGACTCGTTATTGGTATAACTTCTGTCGAAACGTCTTTCGGTATTTTTTCTTCGCTGGGAGAAGTAACAGTCTGTTCCTCAATAGTATACTCAAATTTGGAAGTTTGCTCTACAATTGGAACGGTAACGTGTTCTTCTTCTGCAACTGGTGTTTCGGATTCCGAAATAACAGGCTGTTCAGTTTCCTCTTCACTCAAACTTGACTCAATTTCTTTTACGATCGGTGTAGTGGGTTGCTCGCCAGCTTTTTCTTCTGCAGATGCAGATGTCGATATTTCCTGAGTATGCTCTTCGGCAGGTAATTCAGGCGTATGAGATTCGATTTCGGGTGTAGTTTCTGGATGCTTCTCAACGAAGACTTGCGTAGTTCCTAATTCCTGAACAACGCTAGTTTCAGTAGGTTTCTCATGTTCTTCAGGAGATTCAGTTTTCGCTGGTTCCTCGCTAATAACTGAAGATTCAGTTTCCGATGACTTTTCTTCGGGTAATTTTGTAGTTGATAGTTCTTCTTCATGCTCTGTAATTGATGGTTCTGTTTGTTTTTCAGGATATTCTGTAATTTCCTTTTCTATTGCGCTTTCTGTTGTTTCAGATAATGTTTCTTCATGGGAAACTTCAGGAGTAGATTCTTCGACTAATTTAGTAGTTCCTTCGATAGGCATTTCTGTTTCAGGCAAAATAGCAACAGTAACATGTTCTTCTTCAATTGCAGGAGTTTGAGTTGTAATTTTCGACTCTGTCTTTGTGCTTTCTTCAGTAGAAATTTCTACAGATTTTATAGTTGTATATTCCTTTGTTGACGCCTCCTCACTTATAGTATGATCATGTATCAATGTTGTCAATTCAGCAGTAGGTATAAATGGCTCCTGTGTTTCAATTTCGCTTGGAACAATACCAGGCAATTTTGTTTGACTTTCTGGTTCCTCGGTTTGAGCAGTTTCAGTTGATGTCTCGTGTTCTTTTTCCTTTTCAGTTTCACTCTCGGGCTTATGCTCAGTCGTTGACTGTATTTCAGGAACTGAAGTACTTTGTTCCTCTTGAATTCCTGGTTTCTCCGTTGAAATTTCTTCCGATTTCGTAGATATTTCCTGTTCTTCGATGGTAACAGGTTCTTCAGAAATTGGCTTTAATGAAACTTTTTCTTCTTCTGGTTGTTCTTTTTCAATTGGTTTAAATGTAGATTGTTGTTCGATACCTTCTTCTTCAGTAGGTTTTTCCTCTTCGTTGGTTGGCATACTAATTTCTTCAGCTTTACTAGCTGCTGTAGTTGTAACTTCTTGTCCTTTCTCAATAGGTATTGAACTTTCTTCTACTTCAACAGGAACAGAAGTCTCTTTCTCTTCTGTCAAACTAGGAACCGTAACAGATTCTTCAGTGCTGTGAGATTCCTGTTCGGCAGGTACCTGCGTGGAAGTAATTACTTCGTCACTAATAGGTATCTGTTTTTGTCCAGTCTCTTTCTGCGGTTGTTCGGTCAAACCCGCTGATTCTGTTGTGCCTTCCTCGCTGATTTTGCTTTCAGTAGTTTCTACTGGTATAATTGGTAATACAGTATGTTCTTCGGGTATTTGACTGAAGGATTCTTGTGATGTCTCAGACACCGAACTAATAGTGTGTTCCTCAGGATATTGCTCGATAGGTTGAGCTGTAGTGGGCTGTTCATAAACCGTTTCAATAAGTTTGATAGTGGTCTGTTGTTTCTCAGTTACTGTTTCTTCTTCAGATGTAATAGAAGGAATAGTGAATTCTACAGGTTGTGACTTCGAAGTACTAATTTCACCAGCTAATGTACTCAATTCTGTTGCAGCTTCTTTTGATATTTCCGTAGGCGAAACAGTCTTCTGAATTTCTTCTTCTCCGGAAACATGAGGTTCGATTACATGGCTGTCGGATTCCAATTCAGCAGTCGGTGTGGAATCACAAGCATACATTGGACAGCAAGATTCTCCGTTTGTGTGAACCGGCATGCAATTCGATAAATGCGCTGGCGGAGCAGGACATTGTACAAGTTCGCATTGTACAATACTGCTAATACAATGACAACTGGTCTGACACGCATTTGCTGGTGGAACGGCTGAATTGTTGCTATAAGATTGTCCTTCAACAAGACAATTACCTTCTCCTGGAATACCCGACGGACGAGATGCGAACTCTGTTGTACTTTCTTCTGCTACAGAAATTTCTTCTGGAATGTTTGTTGTATATTGAGTTGTTTCTTTTGGAACAACCGTTGAATATATCTCTTTTTCTTCGTGTTCCGGTATCTCCGTAATCATTTTTTGAACAATTTCTTCTTCTTCGGATTTCAATGGTTGTTCAGTAATCGATACTTTAGGTGTTTCAGAAATTATACCTTCTTCTGTGGATATTTCAGCTGGACTTTCCGTTTCACCTTTTTCCATAATTGGTGTTTCTTCCTTTAGTGATGGTTGCGTGATTTGTTCTTGTATTTCTGACTGTTCTTTTTCTGAAGGTATAGATTCGATTACAGGTGTAACTTCTTTCTCGATAGGAACTTCGTGCTTTGTAAATTCTTCAAGTCCAGGCAGCTCAGTTGCCTCGGAAATCAATATTGGAATCGTCGTACCTTCACTTTCCGCAGTTTCGGTTGTCTTACTGACACCTATATCTTCAACTGATTCTATAGGAACTTCAGAAGTCGAAGATTCTTCGTGAGTTGCAGGACTGAATGCTCCAATCTCTGTTTTTTCATGAATTTCTGGTTGTTTCTCAGTGATTGGCTCTTGAGTTTGTTCCTCCTGTCTGAATGGTTCAGTTGTGACCTCTTCCGGTTGTTCACTCGATATTTCAGGCTGTTCTGGCGTAATAACTTCGCCAACAGTAACAGATTCTGTTGTACTACCCTCAACCGGTTTTTCTTCCGGCAGAACAGATTCGGTAATAGTACCTTCCGAAGATGGAATATAAGATATTTCTTCTTCAGGAAGAACTGTCGGTTTCTGTGGTTCTTCATTTGTCTCAGTTATTTCTTTCTCGGGTTTCTGTGTTAATTGCTCTTCGTTCAGTTCTGGTTCAATCGATTCCTGATCTTCTTTGCGATCTGAAGGAATCGGAGGCTGACTTGGTACTTCACCAATAGAAGTCTCAGTCTGCTTCTTTTCTGGTTCCGCCGTTGTTTCAGTGGTTTCAGTTTCAATTTCAGGAATTATTGTTTGTATTCCCTCCGTGGATATAGGCACAGAAATCTTTTCTTCACCTTCTTCTTCAATTTTGCCTGCTTCGGTGATATGTTCAACGGGCAATTCTGTTTGTTCGATGCCGGTAATTTCTGTTGGTTTTAATTCTACAGTTTCCTCAGTTGGTTCCTTTTCTGTTACTGTAGTTTGTTGTTTTGCACTTTCTGTTGACACGGCTTTTGTACTTTCTGTTTCCTCTGGACCATGACTTTCCGTAACAGTAGCTTCTTCCAAAGCTTTCTTTGTAGAATATTGCTCAGTTATTCTTTCTTCAACGGCAGAAACTCGTGTTGTATATTCTCCTTCCATTTCTATCGTTTTTATTGCTTTCGTGGTTTGCTCCTCTTTCAAAACAGGTTCTTCAGTTTGTAATTCTTTTTCTTTTTCGCCAATTATACCTGGTGTTGTGGGATGTTCCGTAATATGTTCTTCAACTGATTTTTCAGTAATTGGTTCTTCTTTGTCAATAGGAACTATTTCAGTTTCTTTCTCTTCGACTTGTGGAGCGTGCTCCGTTGATTGCTCAGTAGAAGAAATGACGGTAGTAACATATTCACCTTCTGTTGTATGTTCTTTCTCAAGATCTGAAGGCACTGTTGAATGTTCCGCTGGAATAGTTGTGGAGATTTCGGGAGCTGTTTCTGGTTCTGTTACAATTGGAGGTTGCGTTTCTTCTTCCTTCTTTGGTTGCACTTCTTTTTCACTGCTGACTTCCCCAGAACTTTCACTAGATTCTTCAAGTTCTTTTGTAAACATTTCTTCAGTACTAGGAGACTTTTCTGTTAATTGAATTTCCGTTTGTGGTACTTCACTTACTGTTTCTTCTGGCACAGTAGATTTTTCAGCTTCTTCTTCTGGTATTCTTTGTGTAATAATAGCTGTAGAAGATTCTGTGCTAATCTGAACTTCGGTGACAGCAAATGTGCTTTGTATTTCTTCAGAAACTGTAGTGATTTCAGGTTTACGCTCAGTTGGTAGATTTATTTCCGTAGTTTCTTCTATTGGTTTCGTCGTTTCTTCCATTGATACCTCAATACCTTCCGTCGCAATTGGTTTTGCAGTTTCTTCTGATGGAGTTAGCGTAGTCTCTTGTTCCTGCGGGAGATGAGTTACAGGTATTTTCTGCTGAACCTCAGTTATGAGATTATCGGGACTAATTTCCGGATGAGTGACACCATGATAGTCTTCTGTCACATGATATACGCTCTCATCTTCTGCCTTCTGTTCTGGACTTCGTTCGGGAATCGGTATGCTAGTTGGACTTTGAGCTGGAATTTCCGGAGTTGATTTTTCCTCTATATGTGACACTTCCGTGACGAGAGGTTCTTCACTAATTACTGAGCTCTCAGTCAAACCGGCATCTTCTTTCTTAGCGCCAACAGTAGCTTGCTCTTCAATTATTGCGTGTTCGGATGTTGTCTCTTCCGGTCGTTGTTCCTTTTCACCTTCGCTTATCACTGATTTCTGTTCTTCAATAGGTTGTTCTTTAGAAGGACTACTTATTTCAGTTGACTGTTCCGTAACAGTTTCCATTAGATGCGACACTTCTTCTCTCTCAGTAGTGATTTGTTCAGTACTAGATACCTCGTGAGCAGAAATCATAGTTTCTTCTTCTTTCGGTGATTCCGTTTCTGTTGCTAAGAGTACACTTGGCATAGTTTCTGATTTACCTTCATCTACCTTTGATTGCTCGCTAACAGATTCAGAAACAGTGCTGATACCAAGCTCTTCGATTGGCAATGTTGTTTTCTCAATGGCTTCAGTTGTACTCTCTGGTTTTTCTGAACCAATTTGTTCTTCTTGTATTATTTCTTCTTGTGTTTGTGTTGACAATTCTTCATGCAGACTAGTAGTCTCTTCTTCTTTTATCGGACCTTCGGTTTGCGTTGTTTCGCTAATGGATGGTTCAATCGATTGTCCCCTTTCAGTGACAGCGGGAGTACTATGTTCCTCTTGAAGTACATTCTCCTCTGTGCTTATATGTTCTTTAGGTACATGTTCTGTTGTTAACTCCTCTTCGGATTGCAAGCCTTCTGCGATAGATGAAACTTCCGGTAATTCAGTAGCAGATGCTTCAGTAACTAAACTTTCTTCAGTTCCTTGTACTGTCGTAGGTGCTTCTAGTTTTGTTGCTTCTGTTTCAGAGGGCACTTCCTCTGCCTTTTCCGATGTTATCTCAGAAGAAGTTTCGGTAACATATTCGTGAGAAGAAATAATTTCTTTCTCAGCAGTAGTAGTTTCTATCTTTTCTGTCGGTAATGTTGCGATTTCTTCTTCTGGTTTTTCGGTAGATGGAATGTGTCCCTGGGTAATGTGTTCGATAGTTCCTTGAACAGTTTTGTCTTCTTCTTCCTGAGCATACGGTATATTATTGTCGATACCTGGGAATGCTTCTTCCTGAGGATGTTCGCCCTTCGTTTGTTGATCTTCAATCAATATAGGAGATTCAGTCATTTGACCATGTGATACTTGTTCTGGAAACTGTTCTTCACCTTCATCTCGTACCGTAGTGATTTCTTCTTCTATAATAAATACATACGAGTCTTTAATGCGTAATGTTCATTTAGTGATAACGCTTATTAGATTGTTTAATTACATAATATATTGTTACTATTATTATGTAAAATTACTTACCACACTCATATATGGTTGGACAACATTCTCCTTCTGGCGGTGGTAAGGCCGTGCAATTCTTTCCATGTTCTTGCATCGGCGTTCCACAATTTTGCACAGCGCAAGCGATCTCGCCTCGGAAGCAATAGCAATGCTGACAAGGCTGAGTGGAGTAAATCAAATCACCGTCTTCGTAAACTTTACCTTCATAATAACATTGAGGTAATATGCCAGGAGGTAGCGTTGTGGTCATGATGAGACCGGGAGTTGGACCAATCGTAGTGCTAGATTCCTCATCGTATTCTGTACAAAAAATCAATAATTGTAGGCATTTTTCAGTATGAAATAAGACCAAGATATTACAAGACAACGCAATTACTTACCGCAATTGTACTTGATCGGACAACATACACCTGGTTGATAAACAGGTTTACATCCAGCCACTTGTAAAGTACACTCTTGCATAACGCAAGTGGTTCTATTTCTAATGCAATAGCAAAGCTCACAAGGATTGTGGTGATCCAACGGCAGCATAGCGCCGTCTGCATAAAACCTTTCATCGACATGGCAGCCATAATTGTCATGGAATCCGACTTCCGTGGATTCCGGTGCACTTGTTGTTGATGTCAATAGTTGAACCGGTACTTCCGGACAAGTGATCACAGGGCAACATTGATCAGGACGTTTCTCTACCGTGCAATCCTGACCGATTGCTTTTGTGAAGGGACAGACCTTCAAGTAGCACATCAACATTCGGTTGTGGCATGTGCAGTTTAAACATGGTTCACTTGTCATGATCCTATCGCCTTCTTGATACCGCTGGTAATTGAAGTAACATCCAAGGGTGGCTTGAAAAATAATTTTATATATATAATAAATACAAAAATCTCTAATATCATAATTATATTGTTATTTTTATATTCAACAATATTATTACATTCTTCGCGAGATGCAACAAATAAATTCAATTCAGAAAAATTTTTTAAAATTTTCTATTTTTTTATGATTATATAGAAATCATTTATAATAAATTTCTTTTAATCCTTTGATTTATTGAATTAAAGTACAACGGCTTCTCAAACTATGATACAATTAATGTCACGTTGTTGACACATGGCGATTGATTAGATGCAATAAAAGCAAGCGTGATATACATACCTCCATCGTACTCTGCGATCTGTGTGGTATCCTGGTCATATACCGGTGCTGCAATCAAAGAAACATGACTGTTAGTGCTACGCAATCGAGTGCGTCGTGACAGGTACAGGCGCAAGCGTGTACGTGAAGTTAATGAAAAGCATAAAACGGGATTGCCGAATAAGCTGGGTGAAATTTGCAGGGGTGGACGTCAATGCGTCTCCCGCGTGCAGTTTATCATAGTAATTACTGATGGGACGCATTCGTCGTCTCTCGAGTGTACCAGGGCTTAACAACGGAATGAGTGGAAGCGTCATATGGCGCGAACACACGTGGGCGAATTCTCGTTAACACCCTCGCCCCAGTCGTACGAGTTGCATGGTGAGTGCTCGCGGAGTAGCGAATTCCATTTGGTTCTTCCTCTCATGTGCAATCCATGCGGATATTCGCATATAACAATCGCGTATCTCCCTTTACAAGCCTATTCTTTCTTTACGCTTACGCGACTACATGCTTTCGCAATTTCTTTTTTGAAATTGGAATGTCGCGAGCAGGACTTGAGTTTAATTGTTCTTGAAACATGACAGGACTCTTCCGAGATGTACACAATCATGAAAGATGTTTTCATCGAGAAAGCACAATGAATTTTCTTTCATCGCTCTAGCTTTCTTTTATTTTGCTTTTTCATTTTCGAAGTAGTGTGTTTAATTTTATACTACTGATTACACGAAAAGTTCCAAAATTCCAAATTACATCCGTGTAATGTACATATATAAAATACGGCTAAAACAATAACATTTAGATCTTTGTAAAAGATAATTGACTTATCAAACGGTAAAAAAAATTATACCACTATTTTATTGAAATTTATTCATGCATTTTTCAAATTAGATATCGACATAAACTTTATACAGGGTTGGGTTGTGCCAAGTTAAAAAGATAAAAATTAAGTTAAAAAGTTAAAAAGTTAATTAATTTTAACTTAACTTAGTTACATTTTAATCTTTTAATTTTATTTAGTTACATTTTATCCATAATTATTCATTTCTTATTTAATTCTTTAAAGTTAAGTTTAAGTTAAAGTTAAGTTAAAGTCTCAGACATAATATGCGGCAATAGCGACATTAAATAATTTAAAATGAGGTGAAAATTGCAAGAGTGAGCAAATTTACTAAGTGTTGACCAATGAAATTATAAATATTCTAGTGAATAAATATTCTTTGCTCATTTTTGTAATTTTCATTTCAAATTACACAATCGACTCCCCGATTTCAATCTGTCAGAAATCGTGTATTTCGATGTATCTAATTTCTGATAGGTTGAAATTTATTATTCTTTATTATTATCGCTACTCCCTCGTATTGTGTCTGAAGCTTTAGTCATATCACAGGGCAGTATTCATAGTCGAATTTTATATACTAAACAGTATATATATATATATATA
>NW_017259417.1:24597-29171 GCF_001594045.1 Atta colombica
CTTTTTTTTATTAACTTAACTTTTAATTCAATTAATTTCATTATATAAATTAACTTGTATCTTAACTAAATTAAATTTTCAAGGTTGTTAACTTTAATTTAACTTAGTTAAAAAAAAAAGTTAACTTATCCAACCTTGACTTTATGTAATACATGCGTTTTCTCTAAAAACTTGCCATCGATCAATATCTTTAGAAATGAGTTTTGTGATATTCGAGAACTAGAATACTTATTAGACTCAATAAAATGAATAAGGAATAAGGAACGAAGAATAATAGATTTTAATCTACCAGAAACTGAATAGATCGGAATATACGGTTTCTGATAAGTTGATATCTGTTATTCCCTATTCCTTATTTCTTTCATTGTGTCTGAGCCTTTAGCATTCCGCGATACAAGTGATTTCCAGTGAACTGAATTGTACTGAGAAGCACAACGATGGTTGAATGAAGACTTGGTCGTGTCTCGTCAGTCCCACGAGCGAGTCGATGCCCGAGCCGCGTGCCTCCACGTTATACGAACCCATCACGTACGCGTGGCCTACCGAGACGATTCTTGTCTCGCACAATGGTCAGACTAAATTATTACGTCGCACCTCCCATCGTGGAGACTACGGTCAAGGTGTCGAGGCTTCGTGTACACGATTGTAATCTCTGTACGTGATCTTCATTATGCGACCGCTTAACTGCAACGACATAATATGATCATTCAATGTATGAACAACGGTATGCACTCGCGATAATTAAATGCATAATGAGGCGATTGGACTGAATAAAAGAAACTTATCGAATAGCTGAGGCTGAGAGTATCATAGTAGAAAATTGAGAGGAAAAAAATGTTCATTGTAATCATCACAATAATTCGATTATTTTCTGAAGCACACTTTTGTTGAAATTACATCTTTGAACGAATTGCATGATTCTTTCCGTCGAGTTTTACGACGATACACACTAAAAAGACAGCTTTTTGTTATGAGCAAACATTTTCTTCATTTCTTCACTCATAAATGATAAATTACCGTCGACGAACTAACGGGACAATCATTGAGTATGACCGGGAGATACTGACAAAAAATCATGACATGATAAAAAATTTCAACTATAATAACGGAGAATTGCACCATGATGAAGCACAATGATTTCGATCGTCGATCTGCTTTTGATACTTGTTTCTTATCCCTTCGAAATCGAAAGGCACGAATTGCGAATTACCTCTCGAAAGAAGCGCAGTGAGAGAGAGAGTCGTTCAATAAATCTCACGCAGCAAGATAATGTTCCGTTCTTCGGATACAAAAATGCAGTTCCGAATAAAACACGTCTTACAAAGCCGCTAGGAAGTGCATCAGCTAAGGTACGCTCTAAGGCAGACCTCTCTCGATGTACACGGAACGCAGACTCTAAATCAATCTTGGTCGCATAGAAAAAGGGCAATGTAGGAGTTTATCGGTATCAACAATAAACGCATCTTCTTTCGAATATAATTTCCGCGCGCGAGATTTATGCGTTCTTCGGCCTCCTCGCTCGTAATCGAAGATCGCGATTATATAAGGTGGATATTAAGTACTCTAAAAGATTTTAAAAAATGATTCTTTACACAAACTCAAGACAAAAACTTTATATATGTGAATGGCTGTTTAAAAAATACAGGATATGTCAAAGATGAAAAAAAAAATCATTTTTTCAAAAATTTGAAAAACATTTGAATTGTTTTAATGAAATTTTGTATGTTTAAAATTTGACAAAAATAATACAAGTTTTCGAAATTTTTGAAAAAACAATTTTTCTTTCAATTTTGACACTATATCTTTAAAAATAACCGTTTTAGATATATATAATCTTTCGATATATCTAAGCTATGAAGCTTTCGTCTTGAATTTGTGTGAGAAATCATCCCTTAATCTTTTATGCCCAATTTCTTCATCTTTAGATAACTTTATCCAAGAGATATCTCCCAGAATATAATAGAAATATCTCTTAAATAAGATTATCTGCAAATATCTAAAAATGAAAAAATTGGACATTAGAGTACTTAATATCCATCCTGTATACACATACAAGCACTCATGTTACGTACATCACAAGGAATCGCGGAGAATCATTATGTAAGTCAACATATCGCCGAGTCCTTCTGTTTCCTCTCCGTGTGTCATTTCCTCTCTCGCAATTGTCTTGCTCTCGCTTTGAGGGCAACTCTCTCGATTCCTCCCGCAACGCATCACGATCCGATCCCCGTCCCTTTCTCCGCGTATGGGCGTGCGAACAATGCTATTACACACTGCAGAGATGAGAGAACAGAAGAACACGGGGCTGTTGAGCTCGGTTATGAAATCATTCCCGGCGGCCTTGCCTCGCGAAAGTTCATTACCATCAGCCGCGCACGCTTCGATGAACACCTGGCACTACAGCCAGCCCCTGGCGTATTGCATGCACGAAATTCTGCATTACGCATTCTCCAAGGTCGGGATTATCTCTGTCGCGCTCTCACCAAGACAATCTCTTCGTACACTGATGAAAAAGATGATGGAATAATTTCGTTTCTTTGTGTGTGTGTGTGTGTGTGTGTGTGTGGGGTGTGTGGGGTGTGTTGTATGTGTGTATATGCGTGAGATGAAAGACTCATCATGACGGAACTTTTTTCAGTGAAGTCCCGCGTGAAAGACGACAGCTATTCGGAAATTATGCAGCCCACTCGCTGTATAATTTTATTAAAATAAATAATAAACTCAGACTTCAGGAAAGGAGCAGAAAAATAATGCCATTCGTATGTATCAGTGTGATTATTAATATCAATGTCATGGGTATCGGGAAGGTAAAACGCAGCGGAAACCTGGCCGACCGGTTCTGGCGTAATACGCCGTACTGTTTCTAGTCCGTAGAATCCCTTTCGAGGACAGTCATAAATTATATCCTCCCAATCACACAGGATCGAGTTCGTTGCCATTTCCTACATTATAATGCAAGTCCGCGCGCCGTTAGATCCGGTAATAAGAATAATTCCCAACTCGGGAAAGAAACGTTCGTTTCCGATAAGGGACTCGAGATCTTTGAACCGCGATTCACTTCGTTGCGCGAGAATGTGCGATTGGATCTGAACGTTAAACGTGATACCATAGACATAGCTCTTAAATTATGCCTCGCGCAAAAGCGGAACACCTATTTTCCAAAATGGACTAACGCGATCGATTTAATCCGTGTCACGCTGACGTTGCACCTACATGTTCCGTTATACCCTTCGTTGAATCGTCGGATGACCGCCGGTGACCTAACCATCTCACAATCAGTAAGCAGTCAAGAAGGTACACAGAGAGAAACGAGAGAGAGAAAGAGAGAAGAACTCTAAAGAGTACGCGCGCGAGGATGTGGAGTCCTCTTACGATGTACCGATTACAACAGGTCCTTTCTATACCCCTTTATCGCGTAAGAACTTTTTCTCATCTAAATTAACAGCGCAAAGCTTTATTCGCACTTGCTCGTCAAGAATGCATTTAAATCATCTTAAAATCATCATTGATTTATTCTCATGCCAAGATCATGATTCACACAATTTAATTTTCACGTAATCTGATTCCACAGACCTCCAAAAGACCTTATTCTTTGAATGTTTTGTAAAGACATTCCCATGATGTCTCTTGGGTACAGTGTGCTATATGGGAAGGATCCAAATTGCTCAAATGTAGAAGTCTTTCAATAGATTTGAATTGACTCATATAATTCTATCTCGCGTAGGAAATGCGAGTAGATTTAGCATATGTGTAACTGTACACCGTCTCACGTCACATATATCTTGAACTTTTATGTGCTCCATGCCGCTTGTAGAGTGCCATCATTCTCCGCGTCGTCGCGAGAGAGTTTGATGATGCTCGAAGATAACGACACTTTGCCAAGCATCAAGCATAAATATGGAACGTCTTAGGGATCAGATGCGACTCTAGTAGACGACGTAAGTCTAGTAGACGTACGTGGATTGTAAGTGGTGAACGGTGAGGTACACGGTCAGTGACATCCCGATGCGGGCACGTCGACTGATTGCTCCTCAGGGTCTACAGGTTTGACCAGAATTCACGCAGCATCACGTCGATGTAGCCACGGAGGAACCGCTACACGGAGGAGTGCCGAGACGCATTTTTTCCTATTGACTTTAGATCACTTCCGGGTGAGACACCGAAATTAACTTCTCTGTTCTTCATTAAAGAAATAAATTCGTATCGTATTTCTTGTTTTTTTTCCTGTTATTTCTTTTTCTTTTTGACACTGATATAAGACTAATTTATATAAACTCTGAATGCATTCAAGAAATGCGCTATCAGCACTATTGCGTCATTCTATTCTTGTTTTATGTTTGACGTTAAAGATAGAATAAAAGACACAATAGTGCTAACAGCGTGTTCAGCGTTGAATGAGAAAAAAAAGACGAAGAGAAATTAATGGAATTCACGAGTCACATATTCACACCGATTGAACATTCATAAATCACGGCCAAGTATGATAAACGATTGCCTTGGAATTCTGATAATATTTATATACAAATATACATATACATTTATATACAATATACAATACATATATATGTATATAT
>NW_017259417.1:29271-39982 GCF_001594045.1 Atta colombica
ATGTAGCTATAATGTCAGTAATATGCGATATTTATTATTATATTTCCATTCAGGCATAATAATGATATCGCTCCTTTACTTTAAAGGAGACATAATTCAAAAACATTAATTTTCAAGTTATTACTATGAATGGGTATTTGAGAGGTAATATTATTTTATCAATTATCAAAAGTAAACTATCTTAAACTTATCAAAAAATCGTCAAAATTGCCACAACTAAAAAAGGATGGTTTAAAAAATTTATTACAACTCAAATAGGGTAATATTTAAGAATTGTAAAAATTACAAGAATGATATTTGATCTGCATATAAAAAATATAGGTATTCTTTTTACCAATATTATTTATTCATAATTTTTTGTCAAGTTAAAAAAAATAGTTTTCTCTTTTTTAAGAAATGTAATTTTTTGAATTTTTGTATTACTTTTAAAGTAAGGGAGCAATAATATAATCACGCAAACATGTAACAATTTGCGCAACAAATCGCAAGGCACGAATCTCATTCGTAATTTTTCACCATAATGCAATCTGATACACATCAAGTAATTCTGATAATCTCAAAATCTGAAAAGAAAGTTATTGCTACGCGCGTGGTAATATAACATGACAGGTAAACACTTTTTTGTAATGAAAACCTGTTGCCTCTCGAAGTTGGCGATATTACTGATTTCCTTTCAATGCAAGTATCTCGCCAATACCCGTTGCGCCTCAAGGAAGATACATAATTCAGTAAAACTTGTCCGTCTGATGGATTACCGGAGATCGAACGCGTCGATCTTGATCGTCCTTGCTGCTCGCTCGAGAAAAGCTCGAAGGAACAAAAAGAGCGTGCATGCGATAGAGAGTCACAGAATCACCTAGCGATTCTCGAGGGAGAGAAAAAAAAAGAAGAGCGAGTGAAGACACGCCGAGTGAGTCGCGGAATTCAATCGATCCCGTCCGTTTAACCACACCTGCTCTTCGTTGAAACACCGACGGCGAATTGATGAAGGGGAGAGGCAAAACTGACGCATCTTCAATAAGCCTTCATTGACGATGCAGCGTTTTTGCACGTCGTCGTGTTCATAGTATCATGCTTTTCCGAGAACGCGTTCCTGATCGATCGATCGATCGTCATGAGCGCCTGTGTGAAATAAGTTCGTTTTCTTTGCGGCCTCTTGACCACAAGATGTAAAATTACTTTCTCGAATAATAAATTACGGGAATGACGAATCTTTTTCCTATCGATACTCTGAAGCGCATTTTTTTTTCTGCGATAATATTATTACGGCGTAAATCTTCGCCATTTTTCCTCTCCCGGAAATTATTCATGACACGAGCGATGACAATTGGAGGCCCTATTTTAACTGAATTGTTTTTGGTACCTTGGATAACCTATTGGGACTCGATAGATCCAGGCATACCGTTAAACCAGCTCGAATACAATAACATAAAGGGAAGAAGTTGGTGAAACTTCACGGAATGAGATTCACGATAGCAAGGAGGCGACCGACGCGACTGATCGAAGGCGACCCGAGTAGTTGAAGAACGAATATGGTGTGCCAGGTCCATGGGAAAGCACCTTGGGCCTCGACACGACCGATGCCAGAGGTGAGCATTATGAGGTAATGCTCTCCCCGTTGGCAAAGAGGAAGGGAGACACGCGAATAAGTTCGACGGCCTGACAGAACGTGGCTCGCTCATTCAAACATTGGCTGACCGACTCTGCGTTAGTCACAGACAGTACAAGAAAGACGGTCGCGGAAGTAATATCGTCTCATCTCTCAGCTCTAATTTTCAGAAATTAATTTCAATACAAGAAGATATGCGTATTCATGCTCGATTTAAAGCTTTCTATCGCATTTCTATTCTAATCTCAAAAATCTATTGGCTTGATTCTATCTATCGTGCTTTAATAGAATTACTCTTCTTTTGCTTTTCAAAAAACCAATTCTTCCATTATAAATGCAATAAAATATGCTCAAATTACGAAAGACTTTTCTCATCTTCATCCGAGATTACTTCTACTCTCTCTTTCTCTTCGATCTCTATTACTGCAATATTCAACTTTTTGTCTATATTCCGCAGAGAGTGTAAAAAGAGTAAACACAACATCCACGTGGAAACAAAATTTTTTTTTCGTTACGATTCCAGCATATTTTGCTACATTTATGGACGGCATTTATGGACGATCCGATGAAGTACAATCTAACTTCGAACAAGCCACAAGCAGAAATAATCCGATCGCGTCTTCTCGGGCGAGCAAAAATATTTCTTGCCCGTCTACCTCTTATTTCCTCGTGGGAGTCCGCGCGTTCACGGTCTCTCTATCAAATAAATGACTCACGTTTTGTACGGCGGCTCAAGCGTGTCCAAGGCGTTGAAGTCAGACGAAAGAAAGAGAGCTAGAAGTACACCGAGGTATTTCTGCAAAAACTCACCAGAATGCGTGGATCGTGACGCAAGCAGTAGAACGACGGCCAACCAGAGGATTATCCCGCGTCTATAAAGCGCGGCGTTCAACGCCGACATGTCGGCACTCTTCTTCCGTACCCTGCAACACATCAATTATGCTTTCGTTAACTTATATTATATGTGTGAACATAAACTGAGCTTTGGTCTTTTGTATGGCTACGTATAAAATGACTGGAGTAAAAATTAATTTAAAATCTTTACAAGATTTATTTAAAGTTAAATCTATTTCTTACATATAATATCACAAGTTTAAGTTATGTTCTCTCTGAATTTATTTAAATATAAGTAAAATTCGTTTACTTTATCGATTATTCAATAGTCATGATCAATTGCCAATGAATAATATTAAAATACTTTAACGTAAACATATTTGAAGGAGAGGCGCCTTAATATCGATCATCTTATATTATATACGCCTTAATATCGATCATCTTATATTATATATGAATGCAATCGCTCGGCTTAGATTCATACCTACTTAGACGGCTTTGAGAATTTTTTCGCGTTTTATCTACATACGCACGAAAGTATAACGAGCTATTGTACGGGCGCACTTATCTATTCCATCATGAGGCGACTTAAAGGTACATCTATCTCGTCACGTGGCATTCTACCATGTAACTCTCGCCTTGATCTGACAGGATGACAGCTGGATACAGTGTCGCGTTTGAAATCGAGTCAAACGCGTCTCTGCACTTTGACCTTCTCATTAATCTATGTACTGCAGAAGACTCGACGCGACAAGTATATAATTTACATAAGTAATTAAATTTATTACGTAAATGAACATATCACTCATTTACTACAACAATGACACATCTTGAAAAACAAAGTTTTCCAGAAAATAAATATTGATATGAATGTTTTGAATTATTAAAATTTTGTAATATTAATTTTGAAATGCAATTTTGATATAATAACTAATTGTAGAGGAAAAGTATGTATTTTTAAAGTATGTTTCCTTTTTGTTTTCTGCAAATTCTCATGCTTTTTTACAAATGTATACAAACAATTTAATAGTAAATATTTTTTTAATAATGACGCTATTGTAGCAAATAAATGTTATAAAGATATATGAAGTATATGATAATGTATTAATAATTTAAAAATTGATATAATCACATTGAATTACTGTTTATTGTATTCGAAAACTGTTTATGGAAATTGTAATTAACATTGAAAAGAACTTAATATCGAAACGTTTCTTCTTCATAAGATTCATTAATAATTGTTAAAAATTCGTTAAATAGCGCGAACATCCAACTTAAGCTCATAATCCCTTTTGCATTAATTTAATATTAATAATTATCTATCACTATGTCTATGTTATAGTCAGTATCAAGAAAACAATCAATCTCGAGAAAAACAATAAAGTTAATCAGTTAAACGCTGTAGAGAGAGTTAATCAATGTTGATAGAATTAGCCTTAAGGTATACAATGTATCACGATGTCAAGACGCGAAATTCGCGACGCGAGAAAACATTTGACGCATTCGCGTCGCGGCGGGAGGCTAAATGCGATTCGTCTGTCTACCTGAAGCGTGAGCCGGCTATGAGAGGCGTGGGTGCGTGGGAATGAGTACGCGTGTTTGCACGAGTCCGCCGTGTGCTCAACCTCCTCCGTTCATATCGTTGACCAGCAGACCTCGCTCGCCCGATAAGGGAATAGGCACGCGAAAAAGCTTGAGCGAAAAAAAGAATTTATATATCTAATAAAAGTTCGATTTTCAAGGGCGCTATAAAATTGAATATATTAACGTGTTTGCATTCCTCCGTTTCGATGTAGAGGGAGGAAGAGAAGAAGGCGATAATCGTATCCGCGAGTTCTTGATCGAAAGAAATTACTTAGGAACGCTGATTTTGCTGGTAAATTGCGATAAAGGAGAAAGAAAGAGAAGGAGGTGATGGAGGAGGATAAGGAGGAGGAAAAATAAGAAGAATCTCTGGACAAGAAGAAAAGGAAGACTTTGGCGAAGCTGGCGGCGCATACCAACCGTGCGACAGCGGCCTAATACAAAGCGATACCGAGATAAAAGAGAGAAGCGCGCGCGAGAGCGCGTAGGTAGTTTCTCTTCTACCTGTCGACTTCATCTTTTCTCCTATGTATATTTTCTCCTCTGCCACTCTTCCCCCAGCAACATCCACCGGCTCATTGCAGTCCAGAGAAGAAGAAAGAGAAAAGAAGAAGAAAAAAAAAGAAGCAATGCAAAAGTCGCGACATCTAAACTTGCGCTCGCTCGTTAACGTCCGTTTCATGCTAGCCGCGCAGTAAATTACATCTCGGCCGATCGTAATGAATCTCGCGCCAATGGATAAGTCCGCGAGATATTTTCTGCACTACGAAACCGCGCCAAGAGGACATTATAGAGTCCGCAATACGTTGAGATTATCTGACGAAGCAACGGGGACCCTTACGTCATTGCGTATTCACGGTACGACTCATTGAACAGGGGAATTCGGTGAATGGGTACGAGCGCATACCGCTAATATGCGCACGCACTTCTACATATAGCTTCAGCCTGAACACTGGCCAGGATCGGATTGCGTGAGTATTGTGAAAATACGAATATATTTCTTTCAACTTTACTAGTGAAATAATCAGAACTGTTTCTCATTTCAGTTTCTTTTATTCGCGATAATCTGCAAACTATTGATAGCTCCTAAATTTACATAATCTAGATCTACATCTCTTATATTTTATTTTACTTGCAATATGCATGCATACTGACTTAAAATCTAATTCTGTTTCCAAGAGAGACTTATAATTTAAGTGTCACAACTTTGATCTTTTATAGAGAAAATTTTAATAAATTAAACCTCTTGAAGGATCAAGAAAGGATTTAATAATATACCCAGGCGATCCTATTAATCTTTCTTAAGTTTCATGCCCATTCGTCTGTTCTTCCGAGAAGTGGCCCCCGATAAGACCGCATTTCTCTCGTATCTCACGTTCAGTGGGTGCGCATTCACAACCCAGAAACGACACACCCGTGTGGTGATGCGTTGTGAATGAAAATATCGGTCCGGCTTCATTCCGGCAACGGCTGTCTTCGCGCGTTCCTCTTCCTCTCTTTCCCTCGATCAGCATAATCGGCATTCTCGTCGATTCACTCTGATTCGTCGCAAGGTACATTACTTTCCATCTTGCTCGTTCAAGAACGAGCGGTAGGCGCGTCCGTTGAACCGAGACTAATTCCACTTACGCTCTCGGTACGGCCGCGCCGCGACGGAAGGCACCGTGCCTTCGAATACGCGTTTATAAAGCGCGACGCGCGTCCAAGTGCATCGTTGCAGACGGCAGCGTCGCGTCGTATCCGGCCTGCTCGCAGAGCGTTTGTCGCCAGATAAATTTGCGTTCGATTCGCTCGTAATTGCCGGCGATGACATCTTCCGGTTGTAGCACGCGCTGACTACGACATACTACGATAGTACGCACTGTGTATGTACATACGTACACGCTGGAAATCACTGACTCTCCGGATCCTCTTAACTTGTGACTGAAGTGCCCACTCATAACGGGATCCGCTCCTCTCCGAGTTGTCGATTATAATTTACTGCGGTTACATGTAAAATTATTCAAAATGTAGAGAAATATGTTTCTCTCCGTTCCCTGAATATTCGATAGTTTGCATGAAAAATCCAAAAAAATCGCTATTTTTTACATATTTTTCTCAAATGCTGTATTAAAGTTTGTATACTAATTCTAGAAAAAAATTTCTACAAAAATCACCTATTGAATATAATGTGATCATTATAAAAGTAAAAGTCTAAGTAATCGTATTTTAACTTTGTCGAAGAGTGAAACATTGAAGAATGAAACTGTGAAGGCATGAATCTGATTTCTATGATAGTAAATACTAGCTGTTAAAACTTTATAAGTATACGAAAGTCTTTTTTAGATTTTTAATTCGGAGCAATATAAAAGTCTGCATTGAAGTTCGAAGACCCTATAGTTATTAATAGAAAGTGCAAAATTACACATTGCTAAACATAGAGAGATTAAGAAATGCGTAATGTATAATAGCTAACGTGCCTTTTGATTCTCTTCTCAAATAAGTTTATGTATATTTAACGAGCATAAATGGTCACACAATCATAGATAATTTGCATTCAATCCAATCGTAATAGTCAATCTCCTCTGGTTTCTCGACACGACTACTTTAAATCGATGTTATAATGGATGTTATATATTGTCGAAAACAATATATAAACTTCAAAACGAGAACGAACAGCATCACCATCAATATATCGAAGCGAAGAGAGGCCCGATTTTACTTTCATACTTATGATAAATTATATTGAATATCGAAGCGCAAAGCGAAGAATAGTATCAACAACAACGAGAACGAGTAGTGCGTTAAATGCGAAATAAGGCAAACGTCCCGCTGTAATTAATACATTAATTAATAAGTCGTGATTATCCCGTGAGTTATTAACGCGCGAGCGTATTACTCTTTAATTCGTTCACGCTGAGGTAATCATCACGTCGAGTAATAACAGCAACGATCACTATCGAGCTTCTACAATCGCAACGGCATCCTTTTTCATGTGCGGTTTCCAACCGCCCATGGCAAAGTATTTCATTGAATTGTGGATAACAGCAAATTAATTGTTATTAGCGTTCGGTTATAGGTTACTATTCGGTGCCAACTCGATCGCGGCTGGTCACGAGGTCAAGTCAGGTTCAAAGGCTAGTCCGCCTTGTCCGCGCTTAGGAACAAGATGGTAACGATAACGATCGTGGAGAAGGGAGACGTTGAGATAACAGTCGTGCGATAATTGCGGCAACATAGGAGTTTGGCTTAGAGAGGCACAGCTAAGCTAAGATGCACCCACAGGTCCAACACAGAGACCGGGGTGCAGGCTAGTGGCAGAGGTTCCGTTACAGCCCAGAGGCTGCGTTCGTTCACCATTATTGTGGAACGCGGAATATGATTACCTTCACCTGGGAACAAACTCCTTATATACAACAGATCGGCAAAGGAGACCGTGGGCGAAGTTCGTGTCGTGGATATCGTGTCCCGGTTTTACTCGTCGTTCGCGTTCGTTAATCAGATTGGAACTAGTCGGACCGACCGACTTTTAACGAGGAGACGAATCAGTGCCGTCACTTGGAATCAGCTCGGTAGCTCAAATCTGCATATAGAGTGATTGGAAATGGTATTTTGCGAAGCTTGTTATTGGCACGTACAGTTAATTTGATCTCGCATATGTTATGTAAATCCGCATTTCGATAATCGATATGCGTGCAAATGTGCGTATATACATACATACACGCATTCGCGTGTACGTGAGCGAGCAAATGAGCGTAATATATGTGCCCATAGTTTAAGGAGCGGGAACTGATTACATGACTGCACGACTACGCGGACTACGCGGACGTATCAATTTATAGAGAACATAACGAACACATTCTCGTAAAGGAGTTGTTTAATCTCGCGGTTCTTTCTAGCCATGCCTCGAAATGTCCGTTGAAAATTCTAAAATTGATTTGTACAACTGCAACATTGTTTTATTTATGACGTCCGTGCAAGTAATGACGCGGTTAACAATTTATGACAACAAATGCCCAGTGACTGAAAGCGCGTACTTCCGGCAAGGTGGTACTTCGTACGTGTTGGTATCGTACGAGTCGGGGAATGAATAACGGACCTGTCCGCCTCTCGTAAAAGGGATATCCGATGCTCGAGCCGCCGACGTGCTGCTTCATCTTCTTTGAGGACTACGCGAGTTTCGACATAAAAACCCGATAATTGACAGCGCGAGTACTAGTCCATCCCGAGCACTTTATTGGCATAACAGTATGTCGGTCTGGCATGCATCAATAATGCTTCTATCGTGTCCTTGAGAGAGCTACAAGAACAGGTATTATTTGAAAGCCTCGAGAAGAATCTATACATTCTACATTTTACAAAATTTACTATTTATATTAAATTAACCAAAAAGATTCGATTATTTATATTTGCATTATTTTTATTTGCATGAAAGTTATATGGGAAGAGAACAAGCGGTTTTTTTGAATGACAAAGTTTGACTGAAAGTCAGATAGTTATCGATAAAATCGACACGCAAAGGAAATGAGGAATCTTTGAACGAGTATAAAATTACATAGCCCCGCGTAAAATATAAAGAATATTATGAGAGACACGATCTCTCTACTTTGTTACCGCGGGTACTGTACGATGATCTCTGGTCTTTAGCGGGACATGGTGCAACAGTCGTAATTTTAGTTCCGTTAATAGGAAGGTTCTTTGAATGCCGGCGCGAAGGAAGTTGGAGTAAAGATCGCGCAGGACGAATTCACGTATCTGATATGGCGAATCTTAAGAAACGAGCGGAGAGAATACGGACATAGAGCATGTACATTTTTAGTTTATGACTGCAAATAAAACCGAATGGTTCATGATGAGATCAAAAAGGCGAATCCAATGTGTTAAATTACGAGTAAGATTACAGAACAAACAGTGAAACTTCATGACTCTTCCACCATTAGAGATATTCTTCACCTCCATTCGATTTTCCTGCGAAAATCTCATGGATAATTACAACAATTAGTAGGAAAATACCTCTGCCGTATTCTTCCTTATTTTCCTTTTTTTCACTCTTTCTCTCTCTTTGTTTTTCATATCGCTTGTATATATCACATGCCGCCGGTACATATGATCACACGTCAAGTTTGGCGCTCGCAAGGAAACCTTCGGTCCCTGAAGAGATGACTTCCGCGTGCCAGGTAAACTGAACAGTCTCGGCGAGCAGCCGACGCGACGCGGCGGTAGGACAGGTTGACGGCGAGGACCTTGTTACGCGATCATCAACGGGCAATCTCTCGAGGTTGAAACTAACCGTTGCTGTTTGGAGAAGTCCTCGAGACGCGAAAGATCGCAACACGAGAACTCCAGCGACCCATGTTGTTCCGTACGTTCCACATGAATTTCACTTGTGTACATTTGTGTGAGTTTATAAGACGCGTCGTACGCGTTTATATGTAAGCTGCGAGGTCGCATGTTCCTTGCCGATTACACGGTGGTCATCGTTGAAATTCGCAGCGAAGCTTGCGCGGAACGGTCATTATCGCAGAAATGCTCGGCGTGAGGCTGTTCGGAGGAGCGCACAGAACACCGAATGCCCGTGATCGTGTTTGGAGTTTCTCCGAGGCGATTATATTGCGAGTTAAGGGACTATCGGGTATTCATTACGCTTAATGACCTCTCTCAGGCGCGCGCGGCTCAGCTCGGTTCAGCTCGGCTCTGGCGCGAGTGCTTTTGGGCACGAACGACGGTACGTGAGGCGGCGTGAGGAGAGAAGGCACTCTCTCAGAACAACGGGGTTCGATTACTCAGGGCCCCGACGTTCACACGAGGGTGCTCTCGAGCAACAGGTCAGCAACACGTACACGGCCTCTATTTATAAACCTACCTGAGCTAGAATTACGCGCTGCGGAGGATAAACCACCCGGACTCCTCGTGTTCCCCCGCGGTCCCCCACGGCGCGGCGCAACCCTCGCCCATATTAAGTCCGTTCGCGTTGCGCCGCAGCGCGACGGTTCGCATTTTACCTGCTGCTAATCTCGGAGAATTTACGCAGACGTCCTAGCGAACGGTTTAGTATTTTACCTGCCGGTTTCCGCGAATACAGGAAGGCGTTCAATTTGTTCCTTATTATGAGTCTTTTCCGATTTATGATAAATCTTTGCAAGTCATCAAATTAATTTTTCGCATTGAGAATCATCTATTAATCTCATTTAAATGGATCGTGTGGGATAAAAGTTCTCTCAAAGACGCGTTTGAGCCAAGCTATCTTGAAAATAATTGAATAAAAAAATTGTAACGGTGGAAATTTCATTTTAAAAATGTCAAGTACTCTTTACGGAATTTCCAATTAAAAATAACTTTTCAATATATATGAACTAATCGGCTTTTATATAATAAATTCGTTTATTCCATTTTTATTATATACCGTTCAACTATGCTATGAGAAACTCAAGAGGATCCATTGTACAGAGCTGATCGCGATTGAAACATCCCCTCGATCGATCGATCGGTCGTTCCATCGATTACTGGTTCGCTCGGCAGCACGTAATAACGCGCATTATCGCAAGATACGCCCCTCCATCGATATCGTAATATCTCATAGAAAGACGCATCTTCCTCGCCTACAACCTCATGAGATACGCATCTTCCTCGTTTCCTTTTTTTTCTGCTTCCTCTGTTCATTTCCGCCAAATGCACAGCTAATAAGCGCATATATATATATATATA
>NW_017259417.1:40082-46994 GCF_001594045.1 Atta colombica
GATTTATGTTAACGTGTAGACATATTCGGCAGTTTCAAACAGATAATATTTTTTATACTCTTATTTTTTATAAAATATATAATAATACCTTTTTTTATCAGCATTAAACTTGTTTTATTATATAAATCGTAAAATTTTAACACAAGTTTGAAACATTTCGCTTGATAGTTAAACTTGTAATAAAATTATTTATCAAGTATATATGCAATTAAGTACGATGTTTATACACACAAGCTCTAGAAACATACTTTCTTTTAAATACCTCAGAATATTGCATAGTTTCAAATTTACTCAACAACATTAGATACGCCTCTCACTAAGCAATTAACTAGATATTAATATCACGCGCATAACTCGGCTGAAAGTTACTTGCGATTCTTTACGTTCGTTCAGACTCTGCCTGTGTATATCTCCGACATATATCGGAGAAGAAAAAAAACTAATGAAGGTGTAATCTCATCTTCCTCGTTCGTCCGTCATGCTTCCGAGTTTCTTAGTTGATACGAAACCGACGTACTTACACATTCGTTCTTCGTTTTCCCCTCACTCTGTAAAAATTCACGCGAGGCTAAGCAACTCCCGTTTTATCTCTTACTTCATTTTCCCTTTCCGTATTTGAACTCTTGTTCATTTCAAAACTTTTCGTTTTCGTTTCATTATGCTTTGCCTAATTTAATTGATTAACATAATAATTGATTAACATAATTTTTTTATTTTTTGCCATTACTGATATTAAAGATGATATTAAATTTATATAGATTAATATTCTATATTTTCTTAATTATTGACAAATAATTTTACAACGATATTGCTTCCATGTTGATAGTCTTTTCCTATTCGTCGTGCCATTTACTTACTTTTGAAAACAAACCCATAGAGCAAGCGCGGCAAGTTTCTAGCAAGAAATGCCACGCTCGTGTAAACACGAAGATCGCGGGAATGCAACAACTTCTTCATGGATAATCCATAAATGGCTGTTTTGTCCGGCATGTAGCGCCCATTCTTGTGCCGTATTTTCATTACACATGCTCCTCTGCTAAATATTATTTCCGCGAGAATAATTAAGTAGCATTTAAAATATTATTAAAGTCTATTAAACTTCATTTTGTATGTCACCAATTAGATTACTTTTATAAAATATAAATATGTTACCGCGATAAAAAAAATTAGAATGAAACTAAAAGTTAAAGTTATTCTTTTTTTAAATTTAAAAATAATTCAACTTTCTTTTAACATAATTTCTAATACATAACGTATAAATAAAACATACTATTATATATTAAAACGCGTTTAAGAATATGAATTATTAATCTTATATATTTTCATTTCAGCGAGGTAATTACAACGATTAGAAGTACGTTAACTATGAATTACCATGTAAAATTGAGAATTGATATGCGTGATAAATTATTACCGCAAAGAGTAATCGTTAATCGAAGATCATGGCAAGCAAAATGGTGTCGTCGTCACATTTATTGGCAGGAAGATCGTCACGAATAATCACAAAGTTTAGGGCGCGCTCAATCGCATCAGTTCACATCAGGCTGTATAATAACAGGAAAACATGCTACGATCACGGTAATTAAAACACGGCACGTTATAATCTTCAGCCCATTAAAGCCCATCAATTACGCACACCCTTCCTCCAACAAGCAGCATCCTATGCTCGTCTGCGAGGCGCATAATTCAGAATGATGCTCTCGCGATAATGGCCGTTGGGCTGGACCAATCAGTTGATAGATTCTTGGAAAGGCACGCGATTTAATGGACCAGTCGAAAATTTCAACGCGATGAATCTCGATTAGAATTTTTTGCATCTTTGGTTTCACCATCCAATCAGTTTAATCACATCGCGTTATGATGATTCTTTTGCACACCCTCAATCGTGGGCAAAATTTCAACGAGCATGCGTTACGGCATCGATGAATATGTAACGCGCCATCGTAATTATGGCGGAACAATATCTTCGATCTGAAATTCTGAAGAACGTTCAGCAACGGTATCCACTTAATTATCCTAGGAACATAATCGTGGTCGTTTAATCAAACGTATATATAATATCGCCAACAGAGAAATCAGTACATCCTGCTAACAGTAACCTCCAGCGGAATGAAATACGATTAATTCCACGTATTCTATTTTATGCTCGTTGTATTGAATGGCGTCCCAATAGCGATAAACGAATGATATATTGCGTAGTATTATAGATATGAAGAATCTCTCTTAAAGCCCGGAGAAACAATACTCCGGATCTAACTCCGACACCATGAAGGCGTGGTAGCTCAATAAACTGTGTTAATATGAACTGTAACATACATTTTGAGCCTACGGCACGAGCAAGCAAACTGGTACCCTTTCTCATTTCCATTCTTATACCTTTCAAGAGAAATCTAACACGTCCGAGAGCTTCACGGATAAAGGGAGCGCAATTCCGCGCGAGATGTTGCGTGTCCGCTATCTTTCCGTTCTGTTAATCGTTCGCCGATTTCCTTTCAAAGATGACGGGGATCATCCTCGAGCCTAATCGAACGCCGCACGGATGTACTGGTTAATGCTTGATTATTCCCGCGCCTGCTGTCGATGCAGCTTTCTTCCTTCCTCTGTTGTTCGCGTTTTCGCTAAGAGCCGGTTCGTCCGCTATCCACCGCCACCACCACGATATTATTGGTTAGTCGTAGCCTAGCTACAATCTCAAGGAGCGGCGGAAATCGCCCGTTATGAGGAGCACCGGTGATTAATTATTATGCAAACTAGCGGTACCGACATTCCCCGTCCCTTTGGCGTATTCGAACAGAAGATGCCGACGCCACCGCTGCGGCTGCTCTGTATTCTAACGTAACACGGCGAACTGCTCTCTACGCGAGCTTTCATCGCCTGGCTACCTAACGTTACCATCAATCCCATCGCGCGATGTTAGCTTCTCTGTAATTAGGTATCATTTCGCACCTATGAAATAAGAAGCTCTACCGCGAGGTCCGGTCGACGCGATCGCGAATTGCTCCAAATGTCTGGCAAAATGGTATGATAATTGTCTCTCGAGCAGAAATAAGACATATTAAATGTGTGTAAATAGGGTTGTCGATGGGACCGCTATCGATGGAATTCGCTATCGTCATTCTTTTAAATTAGGCGGTACAGAGTATACCAGAATATATACTTCGGAAGAAAGAATTTATTTTATAAGTGAATCGGTTATTTTAAAAACCCCATCAATCAATTTTTATCGAAATTGAGGTATTAGAAGATTCTAAATCGGAATAGGTATAAATACATGATTGTCTTCAATCATTTATCAAGTATTCTATTTTTAACTTTTTAGATAGCAGGTCTATAAAACGTTCATGTGAGAAACAGTGACTTATGATGATTTATGTTCTTATATTGAATTCTAAAAATGTGCTCAATAATGAATAAAAAATAATCTTTAATTTATCTTAACAATACTATTAGCCAATATTTTCAAAATTAATTTTCTTTTTGGAAATAAGTTTTTAAAGTGATATGTTCCACTCACTTAATTTATGAAACAATTTATGAGACATTTTTTATAAATTTTTAATTAGTTTTAGTACTATAATTGTAAAAATTAAAATGTTTTCTTCAATTCCCCAAAAGTTATATTTTTTTACTTATAAAACTTCCGAAATGATTAATTCAAGTGCTCTATGATTTTACGATGGATAAATACATTACGAGCGTAAAATAAATTTTTTCGGGAGTTTCTTTGATCGTGACATTATATAATGCATTTTGCAAAATGATAAACTTGCACGATTATTTGTACATTCATTATTGTCTCCGACGTTCCAAGAATAGCAGATTATCTTATATGTACTCTCAAGAATCTATCTTAAAGTCTCCTCGAATCTCAACAAAATACTATAATGGAAAGACTAAGCAGAAAAAGTATCAAGGAACACGAAGCGCGAATGATCGCAGATAAGTAATCGCAAATATTTGCCGACACGCTCGCACCTTTGGATCGAATGCGGAAATTGTCAGTCGCGTACATATATCTCTGATTTATGTAGCATATAATTGCCAAATATAATGAGCCTGCGTGACATAAACATGTCTCTTCCGTACAGTACAATAATTATTAGCAGATGTCGATAACGTCGCGATGCGAAGCATATGGGCTCTATGGACCGCGGCCCATAATTCTTAAGAAAATAGTAAAAGCAGGCCTGCAAGCCGGACGCGCCTAAGATTATTACAGCGGTAATTTTCCAGACGAACAAATTCATGGGCTCCTGTCTTAGCTAATCCTATAGCTTATCTACCTATATCCGCACTATATATTTTTCAATTATTTATGGTTAATATTCTCAAACACAGATCAGAAAATCTGATTACATTTCGTATGGAATTCGCCCCGTCGTTAGTACGGTCAGTTTTTAAGACGTATACCTACGCAAGTCTATATCTCTCTTAAACACAGCCTATCTCGGCATGCCGGTTACGCCCAGCAGAAGCGCAGAATTTCATGCAAATACGTGGTGCGTCGCGTATATAGGGATACTGAAATAATTACAATAATAATGGCAGTCATAACAGCGTGTCTCCCCGCGAGCGGATGACGGCGTGTGGGAGCAGAAGTCTTTCCTTCGCCCTTAATGTGCCTGTATACACATCGGAAAACTCTCCAAGTTGATGTTCATCGCTGTTTGCCTTGCGTTTACACGAAATCCCTGAAACACAGCCGAGTTTGCTTTGGGCGCGATGCGACGCGGCAGAGCGTCATGTACCGTATGAACCGGAAAAGCGGAATCCTTTAACGTCGGGGTGCCACGCCACTTAGCAGAGAATCGACACCTTGAACAAACATCAATGTGCCATGGGAAAGTCTTTCAGATTTCAGCCGCACAGTGAAAATGTATTCAGTGTTAGCAAACATCTTCCTTCCTTTCTTCCTTATTTTTTCCGATTACAGATACGAGGATTTGATAAAGCGTGCTTATTCAGCAAGAGGATTACTAGAACGTCATAATTACAGATTTGTCAAATACTAATTCTACGGTAAATGTTTTGGAAAATCTCATAAAGAGATGACCTCATCGTACAGATTTCCGCGTAATGTCGAGGTGAAGGAACCATAATGACGGGACAGCGAGGGCAAAAGGCGCGTTTGAAGAAACGGTGATTCCGTACTCTGCCAAGAAGAGACACGCGCATCTGTGCCTGCCTGGACTTTACCGAAGTAACACGCTCGATGGCCTTAGCGAGTCACGATAGTGATTTCTTATACGAGGTTTCCAGATCGACCAACACGACGTCCCGACTAGGAAACCAGTACAAGGAAGTGCAGGACTGAACGATTCTTAACTTCTAGGAAGTGCTCACGAGTGTGTGCGAAAGTCCGAAGAACGTGTCGTGACTTTTATTAACTTTTCTAAAACCAATGAATCTCTGGCGACGTAATGGAAGATTAAATTATCTTCAAGATATTATTTCACATCATTCTTTTTCAATTCCCTCTAAAATAAATCAACAAATTTATTTTACGTGGTGACAAAACGGCGAAGTTTTATAAAACATCTTACAAGGATAGCATAAGAATCTAAGAAAAAGACGTAATAAGACTGCACATTTCTATGAAGTTGTCACTATCGATTTAGAAAGAATAAAGTAGCTTAAATTATATCGCTCTCTTTATCTTTAAAGTATCAAATAGTATTGAAGAAGAATGCTGATTTCATTCTTTATAATAGAATTCAGATGTTAAAATCAGGAAATGTTTAGTTTATACATATTATCTGTGATAAGAGCAAACAATGCAAGCTCGCAAGAGTAGGCAAACATTTCCGGCCATTATAAAATGAAGAATAATTAAGAATGGGCTTCATAAAAGATTCCTCGTGAATCAAACTCTCGCGTTTAAAGATACAATCACATATGCAGCCTCAGGTGTCGAAGGATCGATGGAGTAAAAGAGCGTGACGATCATGCTCGGCTCGTGCTCGAGGCATACAACGGAACGTCAGTGTGACCTATGCCCAGGTGCAGGGGAACACCTTCGTTTCTCTGTATAAATAAATAGTACACTAGTGAGACTGCTAGTGCACCCGGCTACACGCCAGTAAAGATCACCTTCCGAGGGACAAGGCGCATGGGAAATAATGTAACGATGGTGAGCCGGATGCGAGACCGCGTGAACCATGAGGGGCAGCCACACAGCGTTAGTTGCCAGTGGAGTTGTCTTACCCGGTGTAGACGCGAGATACGATCTCCGCCAACTTCTGACCGCTAGTTGTGGGTCCATAGCTCCGAGGCGGGCTCGCGAAACGACAAATCCTGTCGACGAGACTCGTACGTTGTCAGCCTTGGAACGATAATCGCCGCCGGGGACACCCACGAAATGGCACGTCGTTAAATACGCGGAGCAAAGTAGCACGAACGCTTCGTGATGGACTGTTTTATCCCGGTCAGTCCGTGCCCCACTGATACTACCATGTTAGCTTAGCTACTCAATATGCTAATAACGAAGAAGATCAAGTCCGTACTATATAAAAATGATGAAACGTATATTTGATGTCTATCACTGTTAGAAATATATTCTGGACGATTGAGCGATTATTGTGGGATTCGTATCCTTATGACGATTGCTGATATCTCAGGAGACCGGACGACCTAATGCTGCAACTTCGAGCAATCGCTAGGCTACATTCTCAATAAGCCTCAATTATGACGAGGGATTGCTGTGATATGTACCTATGGTTATTGAGTGCGTGCCTGCAATTGAAAACGGACCAATTACATTGATATCAATGTTTGAATCAGCGCGATGTAGTTTGGCATTGAACTCTCGGAATCGAGCTGCGCGTCACCCTCCGAGACTCCGAGATCCGGAAGATCTCTCTCTCTCTCTCTCTCTCTCTCTCTCTCTCTCTCTCTCTCTCTCTCTCTCTCTCT
>NW_017259417.1:47094-54703 GCF_001594045.1 Atta colombica
TTTCTCTCTCTCTCTCTCTTGCGAACTTTGCTATGTTACTTCAATATTTTTCTGGAAACCTTACCGAGTCAGCCGGCGCTCTCTGAGGCTGTCAGCTGGACACGGTGTAGCAAGGAAAGATTAGAAAATGTAGCGAAACGAAATGAAATAGAACAAAACAAGTAAGATAGAGAGAACGAGTGAACAGATCGACGCGGCGCGGCGTAGCGCGGCGGAGGACAAGGAAACGAAGGGAAGAGCAAATGAGAGAAGAAGGCGAACTGCTATTCTTCATACGTTCGAGATAGAACGATCGAGGAGGAGCCGCAGTCTGTTACTATCTTATTACAAGGCTCCGTAAATGGTCTTCATCAAGGTAAGATCGTGTTCCACTAGGCCGACGTTTCCTCCCGTTGCTCCCTCTCCTTTCTTCTCATCCCTTCTCTCTTTCCTTGCCCCCTTTTCCTCGTGCTTTTTTTTTCTTCATTTCTTTTTCCTCTTCCTTCGTCGTCCGCCGCGGCGGCGAAGGAGTCGACGAAACTATGAAGGTTTCTCTCGCCAATGAGAGGCAGAATGAGAAGATGAAATTCTTCGACGTTATTAATCTCGGAATGGCCGTCACGCGCAACAACGGTGGCTTCGTCGCGCACCAGAATAGATAGATCGAGGGTACGAACGCCACGAGTTTCAGAGTTCGTTCTTCACGGTCGAGTGACTTTCGCCTATATACTACACGAGGACGATTAACGATTGTACTCGTTAAGCGACAGTTCCTCTTTCCGCGAGAACGAGCAAGTGTTCAAAGAAGTTAAAAATAAAGGGTTATCGCAAAGCCGGCAAAATCATCTCCTTCGTCGAAGACAAATGATTCTGATAAGGTTCGAGCTTAAAAGCATCGCGAACGTTTTCATCAAATCATCAAAACGTGTCAATAATATCGATAAAACAAAGAGATGATATTGATAAGAATTATTCACAAATGATATTGTAGATAATCAATTGTTTTAACAAATTTAGAATCTCTTTCCTTAAAAAATTATTATGTTTGTCACATCTCTTTAATTAAACTGTCTTCGAATGATATTCTCTTAGCTACATTTATATCTTTGAAACTTAATGAAAGAAACTTGATGAATTTCTCATTTTCTATCTATAAATGGCAAGTTGTTACGGAAGAAAATAGAACGTGACTGAGCGTTACATCATTTTCGATTAGCTCGTTCTCCGGGATATCTATCTCGGTTGCCTCGCAAGGGATAATCGTGCGAATATTCTAACAACAATCGTAGGAAGTTGTGGGTAGGCGAGGACCACGAGCGTTTAGGAATGACAGCGCTCTGCGGGGATTTCCCGTGCGTAACAGTCACGCTCTACTTTTTCAGATTAAATTCGTTTTTTTTTTTCGTGTTTCTTCAGAATGATCGAGTGTATCGAATGTCGCGATAATGCAATATCGTGCCACATGATGAATTAGCTGACTAATTACAAAAAAAAAAATACAGTAACGAAGAGCAGTGAGAGCGCAACAGCTAAGTGCTTGGACGGATAATTTACCGTTACTATACGAAAACCTGATTACCAATGGAGATTAATTCTCGATATCAGGTAGATCCACCTCTACAGTCGTGAGAGAGTAATCGTGTGCGATATGAGCGGATATACCAGTGGCAACTTGCTGGTAGTAGACCGCTAACACGAGTCACATAGCATATCGGCCCATATCTCACGGTTATGTAGTATTCGTTAGTATGCTCAGTAGCAGTATACCTGCGGTGTCTATTTGCGCTGTCGTCTCGCCCATAATTTATCACTACTAGGTCGACGCGAATTATTTTGTGGATAAGCCATCGGCGAGTCGCGTGCACTCGTATTCGCGACCTGTTCCTGTCCCTGTTTGCATGCTGATTCACGAAGAGAAAGGAATAGACCGTGAAAGAAGGAACAGAGAGACACATGTCGCGAAGAAGAGAGACGCAGACAGGTCACCGACCAGTTGTCGACGACAATTCTGACGGTCGGCTGACGCACCAGCTGACAGGTACTTTTACATTATTAGCGGAACTAGGCCAACAATGCAAGTTCGCTTAAAAGAAAAAAAGAAAAAAAATAAAATCCACAACGTAACACATTATCTTTATTTTCGTTTATGCTGAAATAAAGGCATGTCTAAAGTATTTTAAACCGTCGACCGCCTAACCGAGTTCAACTATGCGTGACCTCTAAAGTGACATAATTCTTCACTTTTATATGACGTCTATGTTCATGCATTTTGTGTTTTTTTAAATAAATAATACTTTAGTTGTACTAAAATATAACATATCTTCCCTAAATAATTCTTTAACTCGTATCAATTAATTGGGTCTATAAAAAATATATCTCTTTAAATCATATTCAAACAAATTTTTTAAATTATTATTTAAATTACCTTTTTTTATAATTAATATGTCGGAAAATAATTTTATATAATAAAAAACCATTCTGACAAATAAATGCTTATCATTTTTTTAGTACAATAATTTGTCTCATATTTTCTATACATTTTATATCAACATAATTTCGCATTGTTTCTTAGTATAGAATTAATTACGTATTATTTAATATTTTATCGTAATGCTAAAAGAATCGCGAAACATAAAATACAAAATTTATTTAAATATAATTTAAAGAGATATGTCTTTTTATAGACTCAATTAATTGATACGAGTTAAAGAATCATTTTGAGAAGATACATTGTATTGTAGTACAAGTAAAGTATATTTTTTAACAGTATATTGAATAAACGAGGAAATCAAACCGCGCCTATATATGCCAACTAGCGTTTTGAAAACCGTTCGTGAGGTCGTGCACTATACGTGGGACGAGTCCCAAGGTGGCGTTGGAGCGATTCATGCGCGCATTGAAATTCCCTCCGATCTCACTGAGACCGAGTAGCCGATTTTTATCGAGTACACGACTGGTTACCGGACAGAAGTCATAAACCGCATTCGATATTGAAGAACGGTCGAACACACGCGGAATAAAAAGTACTCGACCAGACGCGCATTTGCGATATATCGATCAGATGAGAGAGAAACTATTCGAAATTCAAACATTGTAGGGCTTTTTCAATGAGCGAAATGAAGAGGAAAAAAATCGTTGATAAAACGTCAAGAAGAATGAACAAATGTTTCGCGTAATAATATTTAGTGACGGACGCGAACTAGAGACAGTCTATAATATCGCGGCAGCCGATAGAGCACGACTCTCGTACGTGATGCTCAAAATTTTTACGTGTCTAGAGCAGTGTTACACCTCATTCTACGGATAACAGAAAGCTGATAATTTATCATCCATATTTCACGACTGAATGTCCAATTCGATTTATTGATCGGAGGTACACACTAAATGCATTTCAGGTGCGGAAATACCATTTGAAAATTTGATATTTTCGCACATTTCTATTTTGTCTCGTCTGCAGTAGAGCGTGGGTCATCGTCCCAGGACTTCTATCGATTTGTTAAAGTATCGCTAAATTCAGCAAAACCATCCGATTTCTACGGTATTGTCCTACGTGACTGAAGAATTGATGCGTCCGATTGAATTCGCGAGCTCATTTCACGCGCTGCAGGAGCGAACCTATGTACTCGATATTTTTATACACGTTGTTTGTAACGCGCTGTTCTTTTATAACCGGAGGCCGACGGCCGTCCAAGCGTCTCTCGTTGTTGTTTTTTTTTATC
The DNA here is from genome assembly GCF_001594045.1 of Atta colombica. Lineage (NCBI taxonomy): Eukaryota > Metazoa > Arthropoda > Insecta > Hymenoptera > Formicidae > Atta > Atta colombica. The sequence continues at coordinate 50,793 of NW_017259417.1, forward strand.
CGCAACACTGTTTATCGGATAGATTATCGGCTCAATACGCTCAACGATCGATCGCTTTGAAAGTCACGTGAAGCGTCCGTCATTCAAAGTCGAGCGATGGCGACGATCCGACACGCGCCTCGTCCTTTTGAAACTTATTGTAGCGTGTGCTCATGACGAATACATTGCTTCGACACACACCGTTCGCTTCTCTCGTTTTTACCGTTTCGTGAATATCCGTGCGATTCGAGTGCTCGGTCAAGCGAGAATCTAAAACGGGCCTGACGAAGACACGTACAACATTTCATATACCATTTAATGTAACATTAAAACCTTGATAGTTTAGGTGCGATATTTTATTTTTCATATTGATGATATAAATTTCGATCTCTCAAGTTATTTAATTTGCAAGATAATTTTTTATGATCAAATGTAATGTACGTGAATGCAAAAGGAAGAAAATTCATTAAAGATTTTTCGAATAAAAAATGAAACTCATCAAAAGAAAATGTAAGCTCAAGAGTTACATTGAGAAAAATGTCTGAAAATGGATGAATCAAAAGATTCTGATTATTTCAATTAGAACTCCAGTTATGTTAATTAGAATTCTAATAGATTTAATCAGAAAATTCTGATTCGTCCATTTTTAACTAGAATTTCAATTAATTCCATCAGACATTTTTTTAATCAAAGCGATTCTTCGTACCTAATAATATTTTTTATGAATTTTTCTCAGTATAGTATTGGAAAAATTAGTAATGCATAAGAAATATATGCAAGCAAAGTCTTAATTAAAGTAAGAGGCTAACAGTACTATTACAGAAAGAAAACAGCAAATGTCCTATCAAGAAGTTGCGCGACAGCAGTGATGGCTGAGTTGATCGCAAAATAATCATTCAGCGGCTTAAGGATGCTCTCACCGTCTCTACCTATGGAGACAACAAACTTCGGATTCTCTCTCTCTCTCGGTTATTGCCCTTCCTAGATCACGTGTCTGCCGAGACACGATTCTTATTTACACTCCATTACCACGTTTCATTTTCGTCGTTCTACCTAACAAGCGCGTGAGTATCGTTGTGGACACAAGTTGATCTTGCTAATTAACTTTCAATAATGAGTACTTTGTTAACGTATTCCCGGTATTTTTCTTCATGCAAAGATTCTGCAGAATTTATTTTTTTCTTATAAATAAAATTCGCTTGAGCATTGAATATTTCCACTTTTTAATTTTTAATCGAATTAAACAATTTATTTGATTAAATCTCATATATTAATTTGATTAAATCTCAAATAATAATCTTGATAGAGTGGAAAAAAGCGAATTTTACAATTCATCATTACAAATAATGCAACATTTATTTCTATAGTTAATGATTAATTATACACGATATTAACTCGACTACAGCAATGAGTTATTTCAAACTTGATGCGAAAATTTGAGACGGTTATACAATTTATAAGACTGGTATCATAAGGTTCTAAATTATAGGTAAAAAAAAAATTTTGAACCTTCTCTTTAATCTTCTTTGAAGTAGAATACCTGATTTTAAGGAATAAGATTTCTCTGATAAAAATTAAAAATTCGATCATTCTTTTCCAAAACAAGCAGAAATTTCTTTCTTTGGAGTGAGGTTCTACTCTAAAGAATTTTGAGAGTTCCTCTATCAATCGCTATAAAGCGGTTCATTTGCATTTTGTTCAAACAGAATACTTTAAGCTTAGATGCAGTTTACATATAGCCGTAGTTGAAGATTAAGAAATAAAAAGCGAAAATAAATGTTCCTATGAGAGGAACATTTCTTTTAACGTTCAGCGTTACGGTAGCGATGCGGACAAGTAAGCCTTCTAACTAGTGTTGCGTATTAGAAATGCAACATCGCAATTGAGGCTGCGAAGATCGGCAGCATTATTACGGTCGATATGCAGAGTTAACTGTTCATCGGAAACCTCGCGTTTCCGTTGAAAGACGATTTAATATATCACGCCCGTTGATCGTTACGCGATAGGCGAGCTATCGGACGCACGTCGACCGTGACGGATTTACCGACCGTTCGTTTTTGCGTGAAGCAAGATTGCTTCGCGAACGACGAGATCGCGGCGTGTCGTCAGGAAAATAGTAACAATCGACTGCGAATGTAACAGCAACAGCGGTTGCACGTGCTCGAACGCGAGGCGCCGCGTCATGCAGAATTTCCGATCGTTGTCGCCGTGATCGTCGTCGTCATCGCCGCCATGGTTTTCATGAGATTAAGAGGAGATCCACCACAGGAATGTCCCGTTTATTCACGTGCGTCTCTCTTCATCATTATCGAAAAGAACGTCAAGACAGTCTACACCAATTACAAATACAAAGAGGGCAGGTTCTCATAGATTCCTCTTATAGTTGCATTTTTCGTCGCTCTCTCGCACGGGACTATTATTCCGATCCCCATCAGTACTTCTGTGACTCATTACGTAGGACTGTACGGACTGTTTTAAATTCTCCTCAACTAGTTGTCGTTTAAAAAATCGATATACTTCCGGTTATTGATGTAAGAGCACACTACGAAGAGTTCAATAATCACATTTCGAAAAAGATTTTTAGAATTTTTTAACAATTCCAGTTTAGGTTTTGTAAAAAAAATTACAATTGGTCTCGCATGAATAAATTTTGTATGATATATATTTTATTTCAATTATATTATCTCCGAGATTGTAATTTGCGAAATTACTCTCGTACTGTTTCGCGGATATCCAAAATCCTCCGAATTGGAACGGAAGTGTTCCTTAATATTTATGTATTGGCGGCATTTGACTTGATATTCAAATATTGTCTTTTATATGAATATTGTACGAAATGTTGTGCACGTCTGACTTCCTTCATTGGCTACAAATTGATACGCATACCTATTGTACGTTTTGATTATTTAGTTAAGGACCGGCTCTTTTTGGTTTGACTCTCGGTCCATTTGCGACTTGTGAGAGAAGGAATTACTTCTGCGATTGTTCTCCCATCCTTAACCTTTTCAGTTCAACTGTAAGAATCGATATATTTTGATCAATTTATACGATTTGATAATAAGTGGTCGATCGTTCCTTACTAATTATATATTAACGAAACAATCGTTTTTGTATAAGTGAAATATTTAATAGAAAATTAATTATTATTTTACGATTCTATGTTTACTACAAAAGCAGCAAAGATACGTAAACATCTAAAAATTCGAAAATATACAATTTTTTCTAACTCTAAATTATCTAATAAATTTTCTTGTTTTCTAATTTAATTACGCATGGATAAACGAATTCTTATCTGGCAACACAAGGTGCAGAAAGATTCTCCATGCAACAGAGTTACTTCACTATTATACCCTTCTCGGAACATCCGAGTTTTCTGCAAATTTCTAAATCTATCCTTTCGTATCACTTGGGGATCGAGACATTCTCTTGGTGGTGCACATCATCACAGTTCATAAAATCCATGGCAACGATAACGATAGCCCTTCACAATCGCGTGCAACCGAGAATCACTGATCTTGATCACTTGAATGTCATCGAAGGAGGCGCGACCAACCCGCTTAATCACTTATCCACCCTCAGGAACCGGCCGAGAAGAAAACCGGCACTAAAGTACTCTTCACGATCACTTACCTATCCAGCACGGTCGTCGACGGCGGACGACCCTGACGGCTCGATGTGGCGACGTGATCTCCTCTCGATGCACGGTCGATTTAGTTATTTCGCACCGTGTCGGACGCGTCTACCAGATACCGCAGATTTATGGCAAATCTACGTGCTCGCTTCGGATGCAACGATCGTTTTTCAAAAGGACCTGGGCTCTTCTCTCGCACCCTTGATGAGTGCGTGCAAGCGTAAGAGCTTATTCTCTCTTCTTTCTCTCCCCCTTTCTCTCTCTCTCTCTCTCTCTCTCTCTCTCTCTCTCTCTCTCTCTC
>NW_017259417.1:54890-55109 GCF_001594045.1 Atta colombica
GCGCGTCGTACGGCCCCCTACCTTAAACTCGCCCCACGCCGCGCGAACGGATTGGCGGGGGAGCAACGCGAGGAGATGTGTACCCGCAGGCTATACACCAGAGAGAACATCCTCTCTTTTTCTTATATTCTTGCTCCCTCTCACGCACACTTCCTCTCCTACTCTATTTCGTTTCCTCTCTCTCTCTCTCTCTCTCTCTCTCTCTCTCTCTCTCTCTCT
>NW_017259417.1:55209-62289 GCF_001594045.1 Atta colombica
CTCTCTTTTCTTCTCTTACATTACCTCTTGCTCACTCCAGCCTCTCCCTCCCCTCCTCCTATACGCTTCTCATCTTTCTCTTTTTCATCCTCCCTCTTTCCCTTTTTCTCAGCGTTCGACCACCAACGGCATGTCCGCAGGACTAACGCGTGTAATGTCCTGAGTATCGGCATGGAATGGAAGGATATGTACCTTTTGTCCAGCGGTTTCTCTTCAGCGGCATCCTCGTTGTCCGACTCGCGAATGGATGCACGCGAATTGTCCTGAATGTATTAGATGTCATCGACGAACGGACCAGAGAGGAGCACGACGACAAGGAACACCGGTCAGTCGCCGCGCCGCGAGAGTAGCGATGCGCAAGCGCGAATGCGCATAAACGGCAGATTGCGATTTGCGCCCGTCGTGGATACGCGCATTCGCGCTACGCGCTTCGATGCGAGTGTATCTGTTGTGCGGACTCTCGCTCGCAACGCTCGTCCTCCGAGCTTTCGGAAATTGAAATCAGATACCAACACGAAAGGGAAATGATCGGAAAGAAATCAGAATGTGAAGTATCAATTAACTTTGGAACTTATGAATTAATTTTTTTTTTAATAAATCTATATGAACAATTTGTATATTTGCATTGATAACATTTATACAATTAAAGTGAAATTTAGATGAATAAATCAAATAAGAAAGAAAAAGTGGATTATCTTAATGTTTAATAAAATGTATTTACAAATTTACATATATTATCAGGCATCAAGAACCGTTTCGTTACTGAAAATAGAAGTCTTAAGATTCTTTACTCTTATTTCATTACATTAATTTAATTTCTAATTTTTCTTTACTAATGTGATTCAATTATGTGTTGCCGAGAGCAGAATAAATAAGTGACGTTAAAATCTGTTTGGGAATTCAACGAAAAAATTGAACAATGACATCAGAAATTCAATCCGCTGACTCACTATCAATCCTTTACATCGATGAACATGAAGGTAAATTCGCAGCTGGACCAAAAAACGTTTCTCCAGTCGTTCCGAGAAAAAATTTTACGGTGAAATCTTTACCGAATCTCTACCTCCATTCATTCCCGTTGTGAGAAAAGATGTGCTTCTTTTTATCGATTTTTATATGGGATGCCTCGTATGTGTTACAGCAAAGTAACGTTATTTTCCTGAATCGGTCCCCTGAGTCTCCTTCCCGTGCGGTTGTTAAATCGACCGCATAAAGGTTGATAAAATCCCCAGAAACGCAATCATGTTCTACGAAAGGATGACTTTAAAGATGATCTCATCAAGAATGTAATTAGAAAGATCGTATATGTAAAGCAATTTGCTACACGCGCTTATCTAATTGCAAATCGATGGTCTATTTATCAGATTTATTGATTACAGGATTGAGATACACACTGTACACATAATTACTATGCAAAGTTAGTCTAAAGGCATGAAGCTATGCGTTTTATTTTCTTTTCAAAAAAAAAACCTCAAAAAGAAACCTTATTCTTCGATTTGATACAGCACAGCCTACAGTATATCTTATATAATTCATCTGATTATATCCTCCGTCCTTGCAAGATATTTGCGTCATATTCTTCCTCAAAAACAAAAATTCTGACCGATCGTTAATTGTCTGTGTTTGCCGATAAACCTGAACAATGTCCAGGAAGTTAACCGACACTGTCCCTCCTCTCAACCGCTATTCATACGTACGTTTATACAGTGCATCGTCCATATTTACGATGGAGAGGAGTTCATCGGGTAGATGAGAGCAGTCGTAAAACATCGACCAGTGGAGCCCTGCACGTTGTACTCGCGAGAGATATCCGAGACGATGTATCCACCCCGGCTCACCTTGGTTCACCTTGGCTCATCGAAGGCTAAAGGAGGGGAATTCAGTTCAGCGAACCGTGCGACGACGAAACTGGTACTCGCTAACTATCGGGATCTTTCTCTCACAAGATCGGTGCTATTGACACTGACATAATAACTCACCGCGACCGCGTTTGTCGGAGTCACGACGTACGAATAAAATTGCCGCCGATGGTATAATGCCTCTTGCATAAGCGGAGAGAGCAGAGATCGAGCAGTGTACCACGGAAAAAAGAAAGTGATAGGGAGAAAGAGAGTGTAAGAGAGAGAGAAAGAGAAAGAGAGAGAGAGAGAGAGAGAGAGAGAGAGAGAGAGAGAGAGAGAGAGAGCAGGCAGGCACAGAGCAGGGTGACGAGAGGAGAGAAAGTGAAATGAGAAAGAGAGAAAGACACTGTTGAGCACAGACAGTGAACTTGACCTGGATCTCGGTCAGGGAGAAAGAATGATCGTGGGCTTCTGTAGAAAGGAGAAAGGAGCGAAGAAAGAGTGAGACCGAGGAAATTACTTTCGATTTCGAACTCTCGGAGATCGGTTACACTTTCTCCCTCATTCACCACCGCTCAGTGAGATTGTTTCTTCCCCTGATCTTTGTGCATAATACAACATTGCGCAAATACACTTTTCGCAATCGCGAAAACGTCAGGCAATCGCATTGCGTCTTATCTGATGATATCTTTTGGATCGCGACACAGCTGCTGCTCTATTCTGTAACTTTTAACGACAATATCGATATCGTTACAGTGTCGTTGCGCAGATATTAGGGAGTTTTTGCAATATCGTTTATTCAAATACAATGAACGTTAAGGTCAGATTATCTTCTTCTTAACAACTACAGAAAAGAATAACGTGACTTTAGCCTTCATCGTTTCTGGATTCACGTTATTGCAAAAATTCCCTATTTTATGTGGTGAAAAAGCTACGCAATGACACAATATCGACATTGTCGTTAAAATAAGACCCCTGATCTCACATACTATAAATATACACATATATGTATAAAACACACATATGTATAAAATATACATATAATTGTAGATTTGACATTCAAAACATATTTTCTAATTTGAAAAAGATAATTAATGAAAATACACAAAACTTTTTATTATAATATATCCTCATTCCTATAGTAATATGTACCAATTGTCATAGTAATTAAAAAAATTTTAGTGATTACATTTTAGTGATGTAACGTTGACTCGTTCACAGAAAGCGTCGATGATTTAGGACCATTCAGATGCAGATATCACGATTGTTGTGCGCTTGACATGAAAGTACTACAGACGGGGATCATAAAATTCGAGTTCGATCGAGTTCGCGTATATGTAAACGATGAAATCAACTTGTCGCGAACATCACATTGATGGCAAGTATCGATTTTATTCTACCATCAAAGTTATGACAAAACAAATCACTAACTCACATAGGAATTATCTAATAAAACTGAAAAGGATACCATTCTTGTCATCGTATCGCTAATCACATTTGGACATAATGTGTAGGCTGCACTTAACATGATGTCGAAAAATTCAGAATGATGCAATATAGTGGTATACAACGGTACATGATGACCAAACGTATTCGGTTAAAATATATGTTCTTGGAACCCAATAGTCTTACAACATTTGTATGTGTAAATTACTTTCATAGCATTGCGTTTCAAGAACCAGTAAATAAGAAACATTTTGAAACATTCCAACAACATTGCAGCAATATTGTAACGTTCCTGCAATGTTGGAATGTTTCAAAATGTTTTTTGCTTCCTGGAATATAAATCAATGAAGAAGGCCATATTTGGTGAAAGCGGATCTCGCTTATTATTTTTATGTAAATTTTATAATTTTAATTTTTATATAAACTTATTATAATTTTTAAATAAACTTTTCGCCGATTATTTGTTAATCTTAAACTTGAAATATGTGAACAAGAAATTATACAATTTGTACAAAAATATTATTAGGTAAAATATTACAATTGACTAAATACAACTTGCTTCGTTTATTTATGTTAATATTTCTCGGTCGATTTTTTTTTATTATTGTTTATTAAGTTTTAATATAATATATTGTAATACAATAAATTTTCACTCTATTAATCTCTTTAATTCTTTCCAAATATTTAATTCTAAAGAAAAAAACAATAAATTAAAATATGTAAATATCTAGCTCGAGATTGCTAAGCAAAAATTAATAATTAAAAGCAAAAAACAAGCAACGTTTATTAGATCTTTAAAAATAAATTAGTTTATTATAACATACATGAAGAATTAAACTAGTTTTTTATCTATAAATTTCTCGGAAATGTTTCGATTAAGTCTTCTTCAGTTGACATATACGAGAAATAATTAAAAATTGAAAAAAATTGAAAACACTTTTTTTTGGAGGAAAAATATTTCTATGTAAAATGTAATGAAGAGTGAAATATATTACAGATTCTCGATAAAAGCGTTCCTTTTTGATTATATTATGCATCTTATCTCAATCACTCCGTTTGTCGAGACGTATCTCCCGATATTATTCCGAGCGGTCAACAAGTCGACGAACGGCCTTGCGACATTTGCCGTGCGGCGAACTTGGCGACTCTGGACGTTACGTATCGACATTGCGATTCACCGGCGAGATGTCGACACGATCCCGTTTCAGATGAGATTACAGAGCGACTCTCACGGACGGATAGGTCAGATATTACAACCGCGTAGTCAGCGCGAGTTCTCGACTTGTGCGCACTCTCTTTCTTCGCCTTGTCCTGATCAAGGTTCTAAGGAGTCTCTTCCTGGCGAGAAGCACCGTTGTTGTCGGCAAATCTGCCTTCCTATCTGCGATTTAACTGCGATGCTCATCTCGTAAATAAACGCGCGGCCAGTACCGCACATCGTCGCTTCGGTAAATGGAGATATTATGCGGACCTCCCGGCTGGCTGGATACTGGAGCGAGAAAAAGGAACCGGTGGAAGATGGGCAGAATGATGGGAAAAACGGAACGATCGGCCGTGATTTTCCAGTAAAGTCGCCGCTATCGCGTGTAAACCTAGCGAAATATTTACCAGACTCTCTTTACGGGAGCGTACATGTGCATGCGGAAACGCTTTAACATCGGCGCACACACGTGCGATAGGGGGTGTCCTCGGCTGGCTCCACGAACAGTATTCCCCGATTGACCGTAAACATCAGAATTTATGTATAAGCACATCGTAAAATTCTTTTCACGCCCTGCAACGAATGCGCTCGAGTAAGATCCCGAACTAGACGGTGATTCCAATATCGTTTTGAGATTCATCCCATTTGAAACATATAATAAGAAATCAGTAGAAATAGAAAACATCGAATGAAAGCATTACGAAATAACGCGAGGCGCTATTTTGATAAATAAAGAATTCATTGAATAATATTTATAATTTTTTATGTCATTTGTATATTTAAATCTTTTCAAGTTTTAATTTTATGTAGAATTATATATAAATTCATAAAAAAAAACGATTTTCCTAAAATATCTAAATAAATTTAGTTAGATCCGAAAGTAATTTTATTAGACTATCAAAATAATTATTATGAACGCTTACTATATTAAATACAATGAGCGATGGTGCAAAAAATTTGGATATTCTGTTGTAATAATCAAATTTTAACATGCTATGTATGACTATCTTGCGCGTTTTATAATTATTTTGATGATTCAATAAAATTATTTTTAGATCTAGCTAAATTTTTAGATATTTCAGCAAAACCATTTTTTCGATATACATATTATGTTGATTATTTAAAAAAATATTTAGATCATACAAGCATCGTTTTTTTTATTATGATACCATTTAAAATTAATTTAAAAAAAAATAGACAAATTTTTGCTTTCTCTTTGAGAAGAAAGATAAAATATATTAAAATTTATTGACATTCAATTTATTGACATATTTGAAAACATCCAAATATATGTATTTGTATACATTAGAAGAATAGCGATATCCATTTTGCAATCGCGAGGTGCACGTAGAATATGACGGAAGAGTCCTCTTCCTGGATCCGTTTTGCTGTCGACATTACGACTCAGAGCACGCTGCCAACGTTAAAATAACGCGAAAAACGGTCACGCGTCTCCATGCTGCACGTGCTATCGCGAATACGTATTTCAGATTCTGGGTAAGAATAAACGTTCCGCATTTGCGACGCCTGCATTATCATCGATTTCGTGGCTCGCTTTACAATGTTTCATTCGTGTCTGGGAAACGTAACCTGACCCGATGTTATTTCCGCAATATTAGCAGAGATCCGTATATCACTGTCAATTATGCAGAGTTATAGATAAATTTCAGTACGCAGACTGCATTTTGCGATCATTATGTCAAATTTATCCGATACCTAAGCGAGAATACGGATTCAAATATTGCATTGGCGAGTATATAACGGAATTATTTTGAATCGGTTCGCCTTGTAGGCATTGTTTATATTACATTCACGTTGCGAGAAATGTAGATAAGAAGTTTTGAAAATTATCGTAAAAATTATTCGTGTTGGATATGTTATTGATATAACAAATCTATAATAAGAAACTTATAATAAGCTGAAACATAAAACGAGAAAGCCTTAATTTTTTTTTTTAGAGTTCTTTTTTAATCATTGCTAAACTTTTTCCTTCTCATTTTCGTAAAGCGAAATTTTATGGCGAATCGTAACGGATGCTTTATTGCACGAGGTAGGAGAGTATCATGATCTTGCAGGGCATTTTCACGAAAGAGGGTAAATTCTGCGAGATAGTTCTCGCAGGGGATGTAGGAAATCAATAGCGTTGCTAGGGCTGGTTGGAGAGCATGGGATGATGATGCTTTTAAAGCATCCAGAGAGCTCCGACGTAGTGTACGGAGTACACTCACAATGCACGCTTGCAAATTATTCCTCTCTCAAATCTTCTTTTCAGAGAATAAATTTTTGCACGAGGAAGACAATGGAGTTGAAGTTTATCGAATCTTCCCCGCGCGCTAGAATACGTCCAGCATCTGTTCCTCTCGTAAATGGCCCAATAAATATTAATGCCAGTTATGAAGGAAAAAAATATATCTTGTTAATAATCAAATACTCATTTAAAAAAAAATTGATCGAGACTTGTCTTTAATTTTAAATAAATTAAAAGCGTTGCGATATTATAAAATCGATTCTTGCATTTACTCTTATTTTTTTATTATTATTATTAAAATAAGATTTTATTTACATATGACAAAATTATTAGAAATATTGAAT
>NW_017259417.1:62389-70611 GCF_001594045.1 Atta colombica
TTATCAATTTTATAATCAAATCTTTTCAATATGTTTTTATTAGCTTTATTAATAAAAAAACTTAATCTTCTCTTACGTTTCTTCAACTGGTTCCATTATTTTAGACATTCCATTTCGTATGTTACCAGTCGAAACACCGCGGTCGCGATATGAAAAACGACTTTAATCTCAAGCTGAGATACAGATTTAGGGGTGACTCGTGTCATATATGGGAGGGTAGATGACAGGAAGCGGAAGCCAGGTCGTCGAATATCCATTTACGATTTTTCTCTTTTTTTTGTTATTTTCGTGATATTCCTATCACGTTGAGTTACCCCTTTCTCTCGTGCTCTCTTCCTCTATGCATATCAAGCAATCATAAAAACCATTTGCTGAAATATTCCAAGAATTTATATACGATCGCAGATTTGCAAAACAATTTAATGGCATGTCAGAAAATGTTTGGATACGGAATCAAATATCAATTATTGATGATTGGATTCTTGTAAGGGACGGTATAATCCGAGGCTTTCCGAACAGTTCCTGTTTAGTTTGCAGCTGTCCCATCGGGTTTCATTGATTTCAATTGATACTGGCAGGTTGGATACAATGGGAGACACAGGACACACATACGTGGGCGCATATGCGCTCTCAGAGAAGAATGACATCACATTGCATTCGAAATCTCTCGTGAGAGAATAAATCCTTGCTACATCGGGCGTACGGAAAGAGAGAGAGAGAAGAAAGCAGGAGAGAGAGAGAGAGAGAGAGAGAGAGAGAGAATGAGGAAGAAAGGTAGAAGTTTCCGAATGTATGACGAAGCGATTCAAAATGTATCCTCTCTAATACGTATATCTGCACGTATCCATCGTACTTACTCGTGACATCGGATTTCAAGAGAAATAGCAAATGAAACATGCTGAAACACGAAACTTATGCATTGCTTCTCTGCTTAATACACTCCAATTTCATCGAGTGCATACATTTTCCATCGAAAATAAAAACTACAGATTTACCTTCCAACGTGTCTACTGCCACGCGACCCTGAACTCGAATCATAAATTATGGCGAATGATCGTCATAGACATCTTGAATGGAGCACGTTCGGAATTAGGTATATTTATTCGAACGTCGAGTTCAAGTCTAGGTGCTCGACCGAGTGTAACTATTTCATTTGGACATTTATGAGGGAATTATGCTCCTAGTAATTTCGCGCTATTTTACTGTACTGCTATAAAGTGAAGTTCTATGAGACCCTAGCGTAGCAATTGCTCGCTGAACATCTGATTTATTGCGACCATGGTGGTCACCTTATCCCGAACGATGGACATTATTAATTTCCTAGGACTAAATCAATGGCATAATTCAGCGATATAATCGAAGAACCGGAAATTAATCCATATATTATCTTCCGCGAAGCATCAACCGGCAAGCATCAACTCAGACCTCGCAAAATTCGTCAAATCGATAACCATTTTCCACGCCACTCTTCATCATTTCTGCGTTCCATCAATTCTTCGCTGAAGCATCACTCAAATATTGATAATGGACGAAGAACGTCAAGTCCAATCGCCAGTGGATACGAATCTTTGCCGCGGTCCTTTCACTTTCTCCTCTTCGCCCGCGGGGAAATTGATTCTCCTTTCAGAGGGTGATTCTGTTTACAAGCGCCGTGGGAGGGAGATGACATTGGGGCGCGGGTGGTTTGATTACTACGTTTGTTCGAGTGAGATAGAACGAAAAGGAAAGATAGACAGATCCTTTGACATGAAGTGGATACTCGAGAAGGTCTTCGTGCGTCGTGGTGGCTGCATTTGCTCACGTGCCATGCGTCTCGTTTTTCCAATTCCTTCGCCCCCTCCGGACACACAATGCGCAGGTTGCCGTTTGATTCCGACGCGTTTCCCGCTAGTACTCCTCCGGGTCTTTGTGCACATCGGGCAGTAACAAAGCGGAGTCTGCTTTTCTGCTCTTCCGAATTCAACGTCAAACGTTTAACATTCCAAAGGGAACTTCACATGACGCGTGGTGATAACTCATCTCAAACATTGCATCCTTGTTTTTCGTCATTTAATAAAACTTTTAACATGCTAATCGTTTCTAAAAATATGAAAAGAAAAATTATACAAGAATTATACAAGAAAACAATTTGGCAGGAAAGGAAAAATATGATGTAAACTCAGCCAGAAATGATTAGTTGAGTCGGCATCAATTTGACATCTGTTTGACATTCTTTGTTATCTTCACCTTTATTGTACATAATTGTTTTTGTGTTAATTGACTAATTGCAAATATTTATACAAAATTTCTATTGTTTTTCGGTTAATTCTACAAGTACACAGTACATACTATGCTTTCGAAATTTGCATCAATTCTATGCTCGATATTTCATGTATACGAGGCTATTGATTGAGTTGTAGTGATCCGAAAATCTCTCTGTTCTACTGCCAATCAACAAACTGAAAAAGCCTTGTACGACACATGAAAGATCGGCCTATGGAAACTTATTACGCGCTGCCTAAAACTGGAACTATCGCATTGTACATTAACTAACACACGACTTTACATTCAATTCTACTCTTATATTATATTTCACTTATTTTATATGTTTAAATTTTCAATAATATTTATATACATTTTTCTCTCTTATTTAATTATCTTTTATCAACTCGCTCAAGATTGATCTGTTTTAATTACACAGAATTTAGCAAAAAAAAATGATACTCGGAAATTAATGACAAAAGTATGAAATTAATCAAATTAAAGACATAGAAATTTTATACAAATATTCGTTACTGTTACATAAAAATAATTATGATACAACAAAAAATAACAAGAATATCAATTAATATTTGACATTTCAACGCATTGAAATGGCAATTTTAATCATTTCTGTGGAAAGTATGATAAATTTTATGTTAAGAATTAATTACGTAAATCTCAAAATTTTATTGCTCCTATCATCTTATTCCTTTTTCTAGAAACTTAATATTATAGTATGAAAGTACTGTTAATATAATAATATTTTTAATATTTAAAATAAATAATAAATGGTCAATACTAGTAATAATTTTCTGTAAGAGTTAAAACACGAATTGCTTAAAAAAAATACATTATATTTTATTGCGTATCGTAAGATTAGATTTTTTTGCGCATTCCTGCGCGATACTATATCATCGAAATTTCTTCATCTAGGCGAGTCTGAATAATAATCAAATTGAACATTATGTAAAAAAGTGTTACAAAAAAAGGGACGGACATTATCGTTCCGACGGTACCGTTGCTCTAATAAAACTGTATCACGACGGGTCTCATTCGACGATACCGAGATTTACGTTCGAGTATCCGCCGACAGGCGATTACCACCACGAAATTAGCTTCCGCGAGCGAACATCACTCGCTTTTTTTCAATCTGTTGATTGTTTCTTTTTACTCTGCGAGATTAAAGGCGTATCACGTCGCGTTTCGGATGAGAGACAACGGCGAAATTGGCCGAATGAGAGAGCCAGTAATACCGTTCGATTATAAATAGATTCTCTTATGCGCCAATTCATATCAGCGATGTTGCTCAGTCATAAAACACATTAGTGGAAACAAGCAATCATGATTATTGATATCGAATATGTATTTAATAGCTTTTATATTATTAACACGTTATGTACAAATCGTTATTTTGAAAATCGATATTTGGATAGCACAAAGAATATCTTTTTCTAAATCTACAAATCTGCATAATAGTTTGTTTCTAAATATCAATCATTATATTGCTAAATACATCATTAATAATACGATTAATACCAAACAATGAGAATACAAGTATAATTCTACGTAACCAGGTGCAGTAACTGCAATTTTACAATAGACTCGTCTGCAAGGTTGCTAACCGTTAAACTGTCTTATTTTGTCTGACAATTACGCGATGCAATGTAATTTGATGTTATTATGCACGCGTGGTTGAATAGGAATGAACACTAAGAAATGAAGAACCATCAGTACTTCTCTTTCTCTTTCTCCGCTCTCTCTTTCTCTCTTTTTCAATCATTACTTTTAGAAAAAAAAAAAATAAAAGAAGGGAAAGCGCTCAAGGCATTGAATGTCTTAATTCGATCAAATCGCTGTTACTGATTAAACGCTCGCGCGCGCGCGCACTTGTAACAGTATAATGACTTCACGAGCAATTAAATCTCGTTTAGCGCGGCACGGAATAGTACTTCCTGTTTGAAACGATTCTTACATTTCTCTTCCACAATGGTGATGTTTCCCTTTTTGCACCCCCAAGACTAGTCTCGTTATTAATCCGAGAGTTCTGTTAATGTCGAGTCTCCTCACCACAGCAAGCCTTAAATGAGCAGGTGAGATGACCATAATAGTGTGTGTGTGCGTGCGTGCGTGCGTGCGTGTATGTGTGTGTGTGTGTGGGGGGGGGGGGTATCAGTATAATTTTCTTTAAATTTTTTATTCTTAAAAAATAAAAAGTGTTTCCTAGATGGCCAGGTGAAATTCATTTTTACATTCCTCTATCTCATAGGGATATAATCAATGTAAATTTAACATTGAGAAAAAAAATTGTTAACTTGCCTAATGCATTACTTTTAGTTCGTAATGATTATTTAATTCAAGTATTTATGTAAATTTAGGTTAAATACGTGAGTCATATCAACAAAATATTATAATTTTAAACTCGTTATTCGTTAATTGAATCAACTAATATTTTTTTCAATCAGCAACTTCTCTTCTCAGTGTTTAACGTAATATACTAGTAAAAAATGTAACTATAAAATTAAAATTCTTTTTAGACTGTTCTAAGCACTCCACTTACCAACTTGCGTATCTCTAAATTACCTATCTACTTAAAGGTTAAATGCAGAAATGTATTTCCGCAACGGTGCAGATCACGGACAAATTCCTTCCGCGTTAATGATCAGCAGCATTAACCTGATGCGACGGTAGTCTCATTATAGTATGCTCGGCAGTATGCACGTCCGCAAAATTCGCACAATTCGTGCGATCGCGGAATTTACTATCGGGTTAATGCCAGCAAATTACAAGCGCGTATGGATAATCATCGAGATCTTCCCGCGATGTCTCCCGACGTACCGTCGACTTCTATAGGATTTCATAAAATCGAGTAAAAGCCGCGGCGGCTGCATTTTTTTCATGAAACAATCATGAACGCATCCGCTCGCTTGCACTTATGCGCGCACATTTGCATTTTTATGATTTCACAAACGGGTGATTGTAACAAACAAAAGAAATAATCTTGTATGCTTTGAAAGCACTCGTACGCTTTGAAAATGTAATTTTGTATATGCATGTTTTAAGCATTAGTTATTATTCATGAATTATTTCACGGTTTTCGCTTGCACTACGATTATTTACATTTACACAAGAAAAAAAAATGTTAAAACAATTAAAAATCACTAATTCAAGCAAATTTAATCATAATATATGTTAAATTAGCAAAGCTATGTAACTGAATAAAATTAGTGATTATACATAGATGGTCATATTTATTATAATAAACTTGACAATACAGCAAAATATAACTTTCTACGAAAATCAATCCAATATATAAATTAAAATTTTTAACAATATATGCTAACTGAAGTGACTAAACTTTTGCTATTGAAGAAAACAATTATTATCTTAATAATTTTCATTATAGCAAAGAAAGCTGAATTATCATACTGGTAATTGTTTATAGATATAATTTCTTTGTTGAATCATTAAATCTTCTTACTTATAAATTTTAAACTCGTGCAGTAAGCTTTACTGAATCACCCAATCTATATTTTTCTATAATAATAAATATTATTTATTCCAGATTATTTTTTATACTGTTACAAAAACCGATATTTTATATATAGCAAAATTTTATATATAAGCAAAAGATAAAGAAAAGCAAGAAATAAATGAGTTCATTCTTAAATTAAGCAAGAGACAAAGATGTCACGTCATTCTCCTTCCCATTGCGGTTCACGTTGGTTCTTCCGCCGGTCTTCCCGTTGTGCACTCTGATAAATGAGAAATTCCCAGCGCCGATTTTCCTTCGCCGTATCGATCAAAGCAAGAAGTTCACGGACCTCGCCGCGCGCATAGCACAACCGTAACATCATTACGAGAAACACGATATCAGCGCGAGAAAATTACGGGGGAATTTTTCCAAGGTGCACCAGCACGAAACTTGCAAGTGTTGCTGATCCGTGTGCGCGTCCGCGAATGTTGTTTATCTGTAAATTCCTACGTACGCGCGTCCGTATACAAGTGCGTGCGTACGTAGATATACGTGGGTGTATACACGCGGTCACGTTTGAAACGCTTCGAGAGGGAATCGCAGATATGAATCTGCGCTGTATCGCGATACGAAGATGCGGGGAACGGCGTGAACGCGAAGGGAACAGAAGTGAATTCGCTTCCTCCTACTTCTGACGCTAATATCAGCTTTCAGTTCCGATCTTGATCGGAAAACCTAACGAAAGAATGCCTGGAAAAAGAGCAGGTACGTGTTCAGGGAGTACAAATACAGTTCTAAGTGAGAATACGGAAAAGTTACTCAACAAATATTTTCCTCTATATCTATCTCTCTATATCTCTCTATATATATAATAATTACTAACATTAGATCGTTATTAATAAAGTAGACGTCTATATGATGAAAATTGCATACAGGGTATAATTTAAAAAGTAAATCATATAGCGCTATATATTCCTGAAATTAAATCTGAAATTTATGAACCATTTTACACTTTTCATGATAGTTAATGAGATGTTAATTTTTAAAGATTTCTGAATAAAATTCGGGTAAAATTGACGCATAAGACAATTTTAGGATATTTTTTAGTTTTCTTTATCAAATATCTTAAAGATAAACTCTTAAAAATTTCTTAAAGTTGTCTTACGTATCGATTTTAAACATTATATTTCCTGCGTAATTAAAAAAAAATTTATAAAAATTGCAAACTGATTCATAAGTTTTAGACTCAGTTTTTTATTAGGAATAGTACTGTACGGTTCATGGATACTTTTTAAGTTACACCTGTATACACAGAATTACATTCAAATTAATTGACATTTCGGAAATACTTATGCATACCTAAAATTTAATGCATGCAATAAAATCTTAAATTTATGCAAAATAGAAATCTTGTAATTACTTTAAGCGATCTAAAATATTCATAAAAACGGTGACTATTTCTCATAAAGATTTTATTGGATGCATTAAATTTTATTCATTGAACAATTTTATTTATAAACAATATTAGTTTATAAATTATTTCTGATTTGAATTATTAATTTGTTACAAATGATGTTTTTTAAATAGATCGCGAAATAGAGTACTAATTCTATAAAAGTGTTATAACGTGTTTTTGTAGAATTTAGTTATACTTCGTCATTACTGATAATAATCTTTCTTAATATTATAATACAATGAAACGAGCTCCATGTATGAATTATATATGTATGAATAAGTCATTATTCTCGATGCCTCATGGGATCCCCATAGATTATTGATCCAATCACACGACTCGTTTCGCTTTAAAAAACTCGGGAAACAGTTTCTAGCCATCCTATATGTAATGTCCATCGCGGTTACTTGACGCTAAAATCGATTAATTCTACATTATATTATATTTGCCTCGATAAGGACGTTAAAAGTAACTCCTCAAAATATTACATTACTATATTTTGTTAAATTATATTCATCGTTTTAAATCGTACTATTAATCTTATTCGCGCAAGCAATATCTTCAAAAATACTTTCAGTGGAATAAAAATAGTATTGTTATAAGAATGTGTGTATAAAAGGATTCTTCGTTCAGATTTACGACAACCGGGGTGAAGTATTGATTTTCAGAGTTACCGTCTGCTCGAAAACATTGTCCTCGTTCGTTGAATTCAGTCAAAATGGATTCCATAAAGACTATTCGCCACGGCATTGTGGGAAGAGCAATTTTGCGTGAATCGGATACGGACTGAATCGGATTGGAAGTCAATCAAAAGGAAAATTTGAAGTAAACTCCTATATACGTAATATACAGAATATATATTAGATTATCAAATATAAAGTGAAAAAATAAGCCATTATTTAGTATCATTAGTTATAACATTATTCATTATTTATTAATTTAGTATTAATCGAATTTTATTTTTCCAAAGTGTCAAAATATCAAATAAGATATATTCAATAAAAAAACTTAAAAAATATTATAATAAATATTTTTTTTCCAAATTCTTCCTAAAAA
>NW_017259417.1:70711-81277 GCF_001594045.1 Atta colombica
AAGAACATGTTATCGAATGCCGACTTCGAGATAGATAATCTTGGAAAGCAACGAGCGAACACTGGCGCGATCGACGTGCTTGCTGCATCTTGCCAACGATATAAGAATCTTCGCATTCTTCCTGGCTTCTATTTTTATCAGCCACCGACACTTTGCGCCAACCAACGCGACCGCCTTCCACGTTCCAGCTAGTTGGCACACGCTTGGAAAAAAGCTTGCAGGCGGTCTAGAGCGCCCTGTATTTCGTTAAGAGACGCGCACGCTGGATACGCCCGACTGGAATCTCTATTACCGCAACTTGCTAGCCACCCCGTTGCTAACATTCGGCACACGATGCGTAACAGACGCGTATTACCAGAGTGCACGCGCGTGGGAACCGCGCGTGGTTATGGCAGTTACCGAGGCATCGCGAGAATTCGTGTAATGTATTAAAATGGATACTTCTACTTGGCTGGAGTAAGCTTTAATGGCGTAGATAAACAAGTAATTAGAGATACATTTTACCGGCAGACGTAACGCCTTAATTATGCTGGCGGCATTGCCAACGAACTTCGTTGGTAATCATGATAATTTCGTTAGAAATCCTTGTTCCGGATTTTCCACCATCTTTCAAGAACATATGCGCCCAACACATAGTAATTATTTTCTGTTAATACAATGGAGTCGTGTACATTCCACAGATTCCTTAATGAAGATGAAAAAAATGAGGAAGAAAACAACGCTAATGAATAGAGACAATGACGAACGTTTGCGGTTAAAAATTTGATTTTAAGATACCTTCGTTCTCAGAAATAAGGGAAATAGACTTTCCGAAAACTTACATAAGCATAATTTTCTCACAACGACAAAATAAAATGCATAAGTAAATTATCATTTTGATATATATAGCACTGCCTGGGAACACCGCGATGACTAATTCTACTGAAGCTACTTTTAATAAACATTGGCTGATCAGTTCCAATGAAATTTCGTAAATAGATTCTTTACGAATTTGCTTCATATAATATATACATAACTTCATCAAAATTGATTGGTACATTGATTAATCTGTATTAAAAATGATTCTATCGAATTAGTCATCACGATGCTCACATACACATTGCTACATAAACGCGTAAACAGGCAGTTATAATTTTAAAGAGCGATAGGATATGAATGAAGCATATTAGTATTCAACTGTATATCACGGAGTGACTCAGCTGAATACTGATATGCTTCATTCATATCCTATCACCCTTTAAAGATATGGACCGCGTTGTGGGTCATAGTTTGGAAAATCCTACCCTATAAAAGGAGTATTCGTCATCGCACCCCAGTAACCCCCGTGCGCGACAGATGGATCCACCCCCAAGAGATATGTCACGGCAAGGCATATACACGCGCATATGCGCATATGCACATATATATATATATATATACATATGTAACACGTCGCAGCGCAATGCAACCGTGAACTTGGTGCGCAACGATGCAGCGGCGAAGTGCGTAACACTTTGCTGTGCGGCACGGTCTTACACGTTCCACGGCAATCCCGATCGGATTAGACGCACCGTTGGCGAGCGCAATGTGTCTCGCATATTACCGTCACGCTTGGCCGATCCTGTACCTCCATGGCGCCAACCTGGTTGCTCTCTTTCCCTTCCTTCTCGTCTCCCCTCGTCAACATTTTCTTATCCTCCCGCGCATCTCCTTATTCTCGACCCCTTCATCTACTCTCTCTTTTTCTCTTTCTCTCTCCCTTTTGCCTCTTTCCGCTCAATTACAGTACGGAGATAACATACGGTAAAATAAGAGTCCACCGCCGGGACGGTTCTGATAACGAATGATTTAAATGAGCCTGCCACGCATTTCCCAGGCGCATTCTTCTGTTGTTGCTTTTCGCACCGCAGCCGAGAGGCGCCAGGATCTTTTAGGTATTGCGGAAATTGACTCGTGCGAGTCCTTAGGCAGACCGCTATCGAAACATCTCATTAATGGCTTTATCGTCCACTTCCGTGGTCTCTCAGATACGCAGCGGATACGTAGACGCAATTTCACAGGAACGTACGCCACTGTGAATAACTTCTTTCCACCGCGAACCTATAAGTATAAACCGCCGCGCCGCGACACTCCACGATGGAAAATAAAGAGAAGTGAAACTGAAGAAAGAAGTATCGCGAAAGTAGGAAAGTAAATAGACGTTATCGACGTTAAACGGTCTACAGACGATGATTTACATACGCCTTAAATCGTCAACCGCCAGTCTCCGCCGTCTTCGGAAATCTTGAGATGCCAGTAGGTAGGTAGCCTCTGTGCAGTATGACCGGTAATTCGTGCCACGAAATTACCGTCGCCGTTAATACACCGCTAGTGATTTATTCGCGAATCCTTTCCGGCCTAACGAGGATTCTACGTGTCAACCGTAGAAATACACCAACGCCACCGGTAGAAACCTGTCATTCTTATTACGACACGGAACCCTGACTTGGCGTGAAAGAGGAGAGAGAGAAAGAGAGAGAGGACGAGGAAGAAGAAGTGGAGGCCGCAGAAGCGCAGAGATGCGCGGCTCTTTCGCGAACAAATATACGCGCCGTACCTGTCCGCTGAAATCCTATTTCCATCCTGAACTTTACGACCCGCCTGTACCGTCACCCATTGACGAATAAATCACTCTTCCCGGCGAGAAGCGGCTTCTTCCCGAGGCTTGCACAGATATAAGTGAGAGACAGAGGAACAAGGGAACGAGACGAAGGGGGAAATTCGATTAGATGGAGCCGTCTTTCCACTTCCGCTCGACTTAGACTTCCTTCCATCTTCCGATCTGGTGGCTTTTGCTTTGCAGAGATTCGATGTGCGTGAAGAGATCTTTGATTAAGCGCCAATAATCTGAATCTTTCTGCGATTTTGTCATGATGAAGTCTCCGACAAGTTTCATTCGAAGAAATATTGCGCAAAAACACTTTTCAGCAATTTGCTGAAAAGTGTTTTTGCGCAATATTTCTTTTTTTTCCATACTGATGCATCGTCGTGATTGATAATTAGAAAAAGATGGACGCAATTTTTAATTATTTCGGACTGGGCTTTTGACTTCGAAGTTTCAAAAAATATATTTGTGCGAATAGAAAAAAATGAAAATATGTTCATAATATATATTCGTATATAATCATATAATATGATTATTTAACATTTTAAATGAAAATATTGAGTCGAAGAAAAAACTTCTTCGTATTCAAAAAAACTTTTTTGCAAAAGTTTTTCATTTGTTGCGAAATTTTTGTTACAATTATATCATTCGCTAGAGCAAAGTTTCAGTTTTAAGAATTCAGATTTAAGAAGTTTCTATTTTTTAAATTGCGATATGATGATTTTTATCGGAGTTATAAGCAATCAAAGTCAGAATTCTTCTTTACTTAACTCGTAAATAACTCAGGAACAAAAAATCATGATGAACATTTAAAAAAAATTATTTTGTAAGGGAAGCTTCAATGATAGGTAGTCGAAAATTTTCATAATCTTTTTTTGGGCACGTGAGAGAAAGGAAAATGAAAAGTGAAAAGAAAATTTTTCATCTCGTTTTTCAGCTCGTAATTTTTTAAATTATCAAACTCATAGAAACTAAAAAAATATAGTAACTTTTCGAA
Source organism: Atta colombica (assembly GCF_001594045.1). Taxonomy (NCBI): domain Eukaryota; kingdom Metazoa; phylum Arthropoda; class Insecta; order Hymenoptera; family Formicidae; genus Atta; species Atta colombica. The sequence goes on from NW_017259417.1 coordinate 74,332, forward strand.
AGTAGAGATTTCAAGCTTTAAAACTTTTTTTTTAATTTAAATTTTGTTCATTTTTGATGAAGATATTGTATATATAATTTTGAATTAAAAAATATACGAAGAAACCTTTCCTTTTCCCCAATTCAATATGTGTGTTTATTATTAGTTGCATAGATATTATTAATTGCATTAACTTAATAATGTATATATAATTTTATAAGATTTAGAGATTAAAGTATCAAAATTTTGAAAGCTTCGAAACTTTAATCTTCGAAAATTTTAATGTCAAAACTTTGAAGTTCACATATCGTAACCTTTAAAACAAAATCATCAATTAATTTCGTATAAAATCTCTTTTTTTGCAATTTTCGGACTTGAATCTTCAGTGGAAAGTTAAATATATTTTCCGGTATTCATCGTTTAATTTTATTACTCTTAAAATTATTGGCAAAATAAAAGTCAGACGTAATCAGTCATAGATCAATATTATCAAATCTCACATGAGAAGGCAAATTAGACAGTTCTAAGAATTGCAAACCAAACCTGTATTTTTTCCGAAGTAAGCAAGTTTCACATGATGACTAATGAATCGGTACTTGGTGTTTTGTTTTTTTTTGGTTTCCTTTCTTTGGCAAATACCTTTATGATTCAGTGCGAGATGCCTTAATCAGTGCTTTAATTTGACGGAATACATTCGTTTTGGGTAACCTTCAAAGACGCAGTACATACGCCTGTGAAGGCGATGTTCCGTGAGCATCGATGTGTCCTAGTCAAGGTTGACCGAAGCACAGCGACGACCGTCGTCACGCTCGAGGAGTTTCGTTTCCCAATTTGGTTTTTGCTGCGTTGCCCAGTTCCTTCGGTATGCTGACAGCTGTTGGACTGATGATACCAACGGACTTGTAAAGAATAGAATGTATTTCGTGGATTTCGAGGTTACTAGGCAAGAAGATAAAAGAGGCAATATCAAAAGTGCAAAGGTGAACATAAATCTTTAATTAGGAAGAATAAAAATATACACATGTAGAATATTATAGAGTCTCTGTAATATTTAGCAAAAATTTGAGATCTTTTCTTTCTTTTTTTTTTCCAATTAAAAGTGTATATACCGGGTCAAAATAACATGTTATGTTACAAATTATAACATTGTTATCTTGTTGCTATCACACACACACACACACACACACACATACACACACACAACAGTTAGAATATAGTTAACGAGTAGACAGTGTTCAAAGTGTTAACATGTAGATCCACGATGCTAACAATGGGCTAACTGTTATTGCGAAAAAGATTTCCACGCTTCTTACTACTTCCCCTAGCTTCCTTACGCTCTTGCGACTAAATCTCTATAAAGATACACGTACACGGCACGACGTGCCTATTCTTTTCTTCCGCTTCTCACTTCTCTTTGCATGCTACTCTATTCTCCTCTGCCAACGGAGGATCCCGTCCGGATAAATCCGTCTGTGCATGAGCATTCATCTTATGAAGTGCAATTTGTATATTAATATGAAAATAAGAAATTGCTCTTAAAGAAAATTGAATGATCAAATTGCATCATATAAAAGTGAATCATACAATCTTAGAAATATATAAGAAATTAAACGGAGGGGATTTATTTATTGAGAGATATCAGAAGATCAATTTTTATATCTTCTCCTCTGAATCATAAACTCTCTTGGAATCATTATAAACTAATTCGAGAAATAGTTGACTTTGAGGGATATCGACTTGGTTCTTCTTGCAGACTTCTTGCCAGACCTGTCACGAGAGTGACACATCGCTTCGCTTCCACTCTCGAATCGCGACATCAGCGAAGCGCCGAAACCTGTCACGTTCATTAATCAGCTTTCTCGGAAAAAGCTTCAGGAAGAGGACGCGAAGAAGAGTGGAGCACGAAGAAAAAGGGGTGAAGTAGATCGCCAGCGACGAAGATCGGGGAGGGCCCTGTCAGGTACCGGGCATCGCTGTAATATGTCTGCCCAAAAAGGTTGTCGCGCGTTAAACGCGTAAACCGGGTGCAGGAAGATGGAACGTTCGGCGAATACCAACGGCTCATTTACCAATTTTCGGAGAGGTTTGTGTAACAGAGAGGGGCGTATACTGCGAGAAAAAGTGAGAGCTGGAAAGGAAGAGAGAGAGAGAGAGAGAGAGAGAGAGAGAGAGAGAGAAAGTATGAGTATAGCAAAAAGGAAAAAGAGAACGAGAATATCCTTTTTGACTTCCCTACGTACTTCGCAGGGTCTTTGATTCGCGGTGACGCGGTATAAATAGAAACCTGCTCCTTCTTACAGACCGAACCACTCATAGTCTCCCCTTTCCGATCTCCTGTCGTTCTATCGCGTCTCGTTCTCCTCCCTGCTCATCGTCTTCTTCTTCTTCTTCTTCTTCTTCTTCTTCTTCTTCTTCTTCTTCTTCTTCTCTCATACTCCTTGCCCTCTTTAGGATTCTTGCAGGACTCTGCCCTGCGCGCTCTGCTCCTCCCGTTTCACTCCGCTCCGAGGTAACCTGTTATTTCAGGATTGCGAATCGCCGGGTGTTTTTGCGGGTCTCCCAGCGTACGGCACTATAAATATCAAAGTCTCTCTCTCTCTCCTTCTATTCGCTGTTTGCCCGTTGACGAGAACGACGACGGCGGCAACGAGGACGTGGACACGGGAAGCAACGCACGATGGGGCTCCTACGTCTTCTCTTCCCAGAAAATCGACGAGGCGCCTCTTCACGGCATCTGTCGCGCGCTACTACGATCCCCGTAATTAAACAGGATCGCTGGACAATCTGCGTGTACGGTATGCACGTACCTACCCCCATATTCCATATATATTGTACGTCGTAGGATGTCGCGCGTTCGTAACGCGTAAGAAATTCACAAGATGATACGCTTTCTTCCGCAGGATCCAATCGGATAACTGGCATCCTTGGGAAAATTCCTCCATGGATTCTCCTAGTCACGAAGATCCGCATAGGATCGTGAGGATCACGTCTTCGTGACTTCAAAGAGTTTCTTTGCGAGGCACGATTACTGGTAATGAGCGGAGCAATTATTTTAATGCCGGCCGGGTATTACGTAAATATTCGTAAAGGCGACGTTTATTTAAACTCATCTTGTCCTACCTATCTCGCATATAAAGTCATAAGCGGTAAATAGAACCCAAATAACATCCTCCTTCGTAATATCGTGCAACGTTCTCTGTAATTCTTGCGCGCGGTAGAGATGTAAGAACATTTTAATAAAAATTTATGAAACCTACTTTACATTTTTATTCTCCCTGTAATAATTACTGTACATTCTTACTTTAAGATATAATTAGTAACTTCACTTTTTTAAATTATAACTTTAAATCTTCAAATGGAACATACAGATCTTGAAATTTCATATTTTAATACTGTGATAATTTGATCCTATATTAGATTCTATATTAGATCAGCATTAAAAAAACAATGATTCAGTCTGTTATAATATCGATATTTGACACAATATATAGTATTTTACACTGTTATGATACTTTAACATTTATGGTATACAATTCGATACCGTAATAATACTGTATTTCAAGTCTTGGTCCATCATCGCAACCAATTATATGCTATCAGTACTATACCAGTATTAAAGTTAGTACTTTAATACTGATCAGTATTTCATCGGTATTTAATTCTCATTTAAATCAGTTTAACAAAATATATCAAAACGTTGTGCGTTTTAAATAAAATATTTGATATTTTTGCACATTTTGATGGCGAAAAATTTTATTAAAAGCACGTACTCACTTTTGAAAAGAAATGTTTCTTTTATCATCTCTAAAATGCATTGGAAGAGGGATATAATGATGACAATTAAATGCGAGCAATAACATATCGAGAACGAGGAGCATCAGAGTTGGCCCGTGCCGTAACCCCGCGATCACGAACGCGATAGAAAACGCCGCCAGTCGTCATTAGTATTCAACCAGCGTCATCATGAGTAGCCCTGATTCTAGACGTAATTCACAGAATTCTCGTTTTAGACAGACCAAGAGTCCCTCCATCCCAACACGTTGGATGCATTCCTGATTAACTCGCGACGCGTACACGGAAATTCTGGAGAACGCGGATGTTGATTTTCCGATCGGCCGCGTGGAGCCACGCCACGGGATCGATTCTTCATGCATTTATTCAGCCGGCGTACGATGAGCACGCTCGCATAACCACTGATAACCAGAGATCGCGCTATATAGCCCTGGCACCGAAATTAATTGGCATTTTAATCTGGCGATAAGGATGTGCCACCGGCCGCTCATTTATCTTTCGTTGTCGGCCGATTTACCCCGCGCCGCCCGATTAATTTATTTCAGAGACTCAAGCGAGAGAGCCTCTCGATTAATTGCTCCGGCTCCGGTCCTTCACCCTTGCGACTTTAATGGAAGAGCCTGTCTGCAGGGTCCTTGTACACATTGTTACAAACTCAAGCGCGCCAGTCCTGAAATCACTTAACTTTTTAGCGACAAAAATCATATGAAGTTCTTAAAATGCCGATAAATAAAATAATATTAAATTATTAGAAACATATTATATCATCTTGTCACACAAAATTTTATAGGAACATAAATTTGAAAAAAAATTGTAATTCAAAAAATAATTTAATCTCTAAAACTTTTAGAGTAAAAGTTTACTTTGAAAAGTGAAATCCTACTCTTAAAAATTGAAAATTGAACTACTTTTCAAAATTTTTATTTTTAGAATAAAATTTTAATCGAAAAAATTTAAAGTAATTTAAAATAATTTGTTTAAAGCAACATTATTTACGCTATATTTGTGCAATGGATATTTTTAATATAATCTTGATAGAAATATTATAATAATACAAATTTACAAGAAATCAATTGTTTTTCATCTTGTTTTTTGTTTTTATGTACATTGATTTATAGTAGTCTCTCTCATATTATAATATTTATTATATTCTATTTCGCTCTAATCGATAAAATTATTATCACATATTATATTCGCCTAAGTTAACGATTTTGCTAATATAAATGTTCGAATCTAATTCTCGTATTCTCTCTATCGGCGTATTCTAAGTACATTGCCTCAAGGATCGGTTAACCGTTAGTTTGCATCCCGGTTACGTCCCGGCAATGCATGTATCGGACTTGAGATTAATCGGGTCTCTTTGTCTCAATGAACCACCCGCCGCCTTGCTGGATAGCATCGCCGATATATCGATACCGATCTCTATAGCCATCGTATCCGATGAATTTTTCAGAGCGAAACCGTGTACAAGCCCACGTACCCTTCGGCGCGAAGACGCTCACAATTGCAAAGCGCAATCCTTCACGATGAGGACGCAGCTCACTCCAATGATCCAAATCTATTTACCTAGTTTCCTGGAAACGTCGCCTAGAAACAACAACGGCACCATGTAACTCGCTCATTCGAGAATAACCACTGTCTCCGTCGCGCTATCCTGCCGCGACAGGTACCGCGTGGAGGTCTAGTGGACCCCCCGCGCCGTCACGTCGTCAGGCCCCACCGGGCATCGCGCCGGCACGCGCTCGTGGCCCGTAACGCACCGTATACGAGAAGAAGAAAAAAAAAGGAACCGCTAATCCAGTGGCCCCCTATCTAACTAGTACATCGTTTTCGAACGAACAAACCGTTCGCCAGATTCCACGCGAGATTACGTCCAGCGAGCGAGGTCGCGGCCGCGTCACGACACGCTCTTTAGCCTGTACGTCTTGTCAGACGCGACATTCCGATGCAGCGTCTTACTCGCACGTTTCCGGTATCGCTCCGGTCTGGTTTACACTTAATGGTCAAGGTTGATGGTCAAGGAGCCTGGCCCCTTTCAAGTTTCGCACGATGATAATCAGCAACTTGGACCAATTTAAAATGGAGCGCGAAAGTGTCCGTTTACTCGTAAAGATTGCATGCCTCTAGTAGGGGAGAATTAGTGTAATACGTCGAAGTTATAATTAACTCTGCACAATATTGTATATTATAATAGTAATATTTACTATTTATAAACATTTTTGTAACGTATATCTTTAATAACGTTTTATACATATTTTCAAAATGATAACAAAATTATGAAAAAATTACACATTCTAAATCACGTTTAAAAATACGATAAATTTGTGATAATTTATTATCTAGATCATAAATTACTTTAATAAATAATAGTATTTTAGTATAATAGTATAATAGTATAATAGTATTTTTTTAATCTGTGCTCTAAAAATATATGAAAATGTATTATATTAAATAAAGTCTCAATTTTTTAATATAAATACATTATGTATTCAAAATTATTTACATAGAGTTGCAATGCATGAACTAGTTGTCCAGTAAATAAACAAAATATTAAAATTTTTTTTTGTTCTATATTTTTATAACTAATCAGTGAATCGCAATGAAACTTTGCAATTATTTTGAATATTTTAAGTACTTATATATAAAAGGAAAATATAAATTCTTTTATCATTTTTAAAATTTTAATTTTTAAAAATAAAAATAATAATAAACTACAATAATGTAGTATATAGATAAACTACAAAAATATAATCTTATTCATATAATTTTCATACGTAGTTTATTTAAAGTGTAAATATTAAATATTAAACATACTTTTAAATTTAATTTTCTTTGCAGGGATTGTACGTCTAACATATATCCTTTAAAATGCTCATGAAATGCTCAAAATATAATATAGTAAATGTCGCCAATATTACAATACAAAAATAATTATTCTAATTGTTCGGTTCAATAATTGCATTCAGCAGATAAAATAGCTTTGCAATTGCTGTAAAATTTTTTAATATGATTGGTCTTGCTTTTAATTCCTTACTGAATTTAAATCAATCATATTAAACAATTTAGTTGCAATTAAAGTTATGTTTCTTTTGCTAAACAGCTAATGATGATATTATAATACAAAAGAAATGAATTTTTACACAAGAATTAAAGCACGAGAATTCAAGTGTAAATA
>NW_017259417.1:81377-109837 GCF_001594045.1 Atta colombica
ACTAAGTAGTAGACAACTTAGCATAATTAACATTATTAACATAAATTCCAATCAGTTCTCATGTCTCAAACGAATTCTTAATCGTGAGAAACTGTCGGAGGCCTTGCAACAAGCTGTTAAAATGCCGTTGACTCTTTCGAAATGGAATCACGAAAGAGATATAGCTCGAGGCGAGCCGCCGCCCAATCATCCAAAATTAAACGAATCTCTTGCGTCTCGCTGTCGCACCGCCGCACCAGCATCGCTGAACGAATTAATCTCGTTAGGCGAGAAAATTAGATTCTTCTTTCTTCGCGCGCTCGAGAGTCATAACCCTTCAACGGGGGCTAACTATATTATTATTGTTATTATCGTGGAAATTTCATCGACCGATCGGGTTTAACTGATTCCTCCGCAATAGACGAGGGCTTTCGTTTCCCGTCCGATTTCATTTGGCTCTACGTCGTCACGGATGGAGACTAATAAGGGTAGTAATCGCGAATAACGTGGGGTTGTTTCAACACGGCATGGATAAACCAATGTGATACAAGAGCTATAATTTCCGACAATCGCGTGCACGCGTGAATATATATGTGAGCTCGATAAAACGCTCACGCACACACATGTGGTGGAACGCGTATGGACTTACAATCAGCTGCAAAAACCGTCTGGACCATCCTGCGTGTCTGACTAGCAGCTTTCGTCGGGTGACCGGCAAAAAATTGAGATCGCGATTAGAGGGATCGCTCTAAACAAGGTATGCTATTAGACCGGCGCGATGCGCACGATTAATAAACATATGGACTTAATTAATAGTGCATCTCACGGCGAAATTCCATGCCTTCGTCGAAATCGAGAGTTTGAACACGTGTAGTTTCTGGAAGATTTTCGAGGCGGCCGCTATGAAAGATGATCTTGCATTAGACTAAAAAAATGTCTTCTTTGAAGTGAAAGAACGGCTTAGTGAAGGATATACGAAAGATAGCTCTCCGACGTACTGTTCTTCATTTTTAATAACTATAAATTCTTTTTTTATCTTAAAGTCGATTTTTGCCCGAAGAGAGATCAACTGTTAGCCTTTGTGTATTTTGCGATGCCACAATCTTCTCCTTTCAATTCATAGTCACTTCTGTGTTCTTCAATGTCTACACGTATGTTATATGTTAAGCATAACCACGTAATTTCCAAATTTAATCAACACCGCGCCGCCGGCACTTAAACCAGCATTACGTAGAAATGAAGAAGGATTTCCTCATCCGCTCTCGAACGTGTCCCGCGGCGCTTTGCCAGCAATTAATTACAAATTAATTTCGGCACCCACGCACAACGCACCCCACGAAAGAACCGCTGTACCAACTAGATTTAATCCCGCCGAATGAAAAAGCTCTTTGGTCTCTCAAACTTCTAATGAAAAATTCACACCATTATTTATGAAATTATCGGAGCTATCGATATATTCATTTCTTCCAAATAATATGTACAGAAGGAATCATTTTACTAAAATATTTCAAAATTTAACTAAATAGTTCTGAAAATAATTTCTGAAAATAATTTAGACCAAAATATAATTACATAAAAAATTTATTAAATCTCAATAATATTTTTTTGAATAGTACTAAAGCATTTACAGTAAATAAATATTTTTCAAAAAAAAAAGATAATTAAATCAAATTAATGATTTTTGTAGGAAATAAGTATGTTTACATTTAATAAATATTTATCTAGAATTATTAAAACAAATATTTATCAAATTTGTTTTCAGTCTATGTAGGATTCTCAAGCTGGTGGCTAGACTGTCAAAATTTATTGCAGCATACTTATTACATTTGAGCATTTCACACAATATTAATTTTTATAGTCTAACAAAATTATTTGTTATGCCTAGCTTTTTTAGATACTTCAGCAAAATCATTTTTTCCTTGTGTATAATTAAAACATTCTGTTTTAAAAATAAATAAATTTTCCTGTGCAACACATTTTTTAAAATATTTTTTTATTATTCATAATATTTTATTTATTTTAAAATATAAAATATATATACATTTAAATAATTCCATCTTTCTATCATAAGGTTTACATTACCAAAAAAATTGCATTTAGACAATTAGATTATCCTTTTCTGAAAAAAAAAGCTTGGAAAAATTAATTTTGCTATAGTACAAAACGATATACGCAAGAAAACGAAAGCACAATGAAAGAGTACCACAGTTTGCTCGTTGTCGCACGCATTTCATGACAAACTCAACGAGAGCAAAATCGCTGGGAACACGACGACGCGGAGGTCTCTCGTGATCCGCTTTGATCTCGAAAATTAGCTTACAGTTTATTGCATTTTTTACAGCGCCTTTCATCTTCGAGATTTCACGCGCGCCAGCTAAAAAATAAAATCTCTCATCAATATGCAGAGAGAACTGGGGAAGAAAAAATGTACAGAGGGGGGCGATATACCGACAGGGGGACGAAGACGCGAATGAAAAAAGGAGTACCGAGAAAAGAACAGATGAACGGATGGATGAAAAAGTTGTTCTGGATCAGCTACAAGCGTCCTGTTCATATCGAACAGCTTTACAGCTTTTTTCGGTTTATAAATTATTAATTATTACACGTGCGTGCATATATTCGACTTTTACAGTAATTAAAACCTGATTTAATTAATGTGCGACTATAATCGTTATGGTGTTAATAAGATATCAACTAAGGCGTAACGTAAGCATGATCAACTATAATGGTTAATAAACGAAGGTGAGACGGTAAAGTTAATTAATTTAAAAAGTTGATTAAAATTCAAATAGACATTTAATATTTAATTGCTAAAAGCATTGAAATTATATTTAACATATATCGTATAATGGCTAATATCATGCGATATGCAAATGTCGATATGAAAAAGAAAACGAATATACGATGTCAATTTTGCAATATTAAATATACGTGAATTCCTCGAAAGCGAAGAATCATGACATCATCATAGTGCTTGTATCTATCGCGTGTATTACACGTACGCTGCTTCGCATTATATAGCTTGTTGAACGACATAATGAAAATAAATTACGGTATTTAGAGGCTAATGAAAATCGAGTTCCGAGCTTCAGTAAAACTGTTTTATTTTATCATGAACGATGATTATTATCGCGCTGATGTTTTTCTCAGGACAGGTTACGTTAACTGGACGATAATTATGGATGCTTATAATCGACAGCCACCTTGAAATGCGAAAATCTCGATGAAAACACAGAAGAGAATTTTACTTGATTTGTTACACTGTAATCCTATTTGTGCTATGCTTCTGTAAATGTGATTTAAAAAAAATACATACAATTATTACTTTTTTGTTTTAATGAAAATATGTTAAAAAACTTTTTCGGAAGAGTAAGCGACAAATTTAATTTTTTCATTTTCAGGAAATTCAAATCTAGAAAAAACGATATAAAGTTTATTGAAACAATAAATCTTATTATGTGTCATCCTAAAGTTACAATTATTGATAATTATTGATTTAGAAAATAATATTATTCTAAATCATTCTCTCTTCTTCTCTCTCTCAATAGTTTTTAGTGAAAATTAAGATAAACATATATCTCTTTTTTAAGTCCTTTCTTAAATCGACATCACATCTTACTTCAACGTATTCGAAATTGATCGTGCATTGTCTAATGTATCATAGTATTACATCGTGAATCGACCGTCGTAACGGCTTTTAAATCCCATCTCGCAGCAGGGCGCTTTCGAGTATTATAAAACGATTGTCCGGATGCGTTGTCAGGGCGCTCTATTCTTTTCGAGATGCCGACGGGCGGACTTGGTTTCTTAAACGCTACGCGAGACTCACCGTCCCTGACCGTTCGCGCCTGACAGGAGGATCCTTCTCACGTTTAGTCATCCTGCCGGCGCAGCAATGTCGATGCGCAAACGATCGCGGACTCAAGAGGAGGAAGAAAAGAAGCATGGCGCGCGCAGAGGAGATCGCAATCATATCCTGCACTACGACATCGCCGACGAATCTCGAACTCGTGAATCCCTGCAGCCTCCAATCGCACACGCTGACCGGTTCGTGATGTCATTCGGTATTTCCGTTTTGAAAAGGACGATACCCGTGGCCGCGTCATCTTCCACCAACCCTCCGTCCCATCGGGAGAAGAGACGAGTCGCGTTCTCCGGTCTCGTTAGACTGCGCTGCCGCGCAGAATTCTTCTTCTCGAGCGTCGTCGAGGGAATGAACCCGAAGATTACACTTTAATTGCCTTCGCGCCGTAGAGATTGCCGCTTGTCAAACCTTTCGCTACAGACCACTGATGCAAAATCAGCTCGTCAAAAACACGTTTTCTACATATACACATAAGTTGGATAGAATATTTTATATATAAAGAAACGCCGTAAAAAAATGTTGCGCGTGTTACAGAATAAAACGAATTATAAATAACATTGCCAAACTATATTTATAAGTATCTAAAAAAAATTTTCTTTTTTTTCCTTAATAAAAATGACGAGTCACAGGTCTTACAATTAGATACGTATGAAATAAAAAAAAATTAAGAAAAAAACATATTGTAAATTTATTTAGAATACTGTACAGAACCGAATAAAGAAGTAAGTAAATATCTCTGGCAATTAAGTATTGCTCAAACAATCGTACTATCAGCTCGAAACGCTTCGGGTATTTAACGTAAGTGCTGTACGTGGTATTTTGTTTCCTGCTGAATGACCTGCGAGTTTACGCGTAAACAGCCCAATAATGGTCGGTGGCAAACCTTGACATTGCCCAGCGGCAGACAATGTACCTACTGTCTTTTTCCCTCGGTCGAGAGAACTTATGCCTCGAAATAGCGAGAGGAAACAAAGCGGCGGAAAGGGACGACATCCGGTGTACATCGTGTGTCGTTCAACTCGGGTTATCTCGCCAGGAAAGCGAACCGGCCATCTCCACTTCGCATCGTCGCGTCGTCCCGCGACTAATGGCACTCAAGACTAATTGAGAACTTTGTTTTCCTGGAGCAGAAGGAAAACATGTCGTGCCTCAAGTGCCCGACGAGGATTTCGTCCCGCGTCATTGACGTAAATGCGAAAGGCGCACGCCCAGCAGCAGAAATGTTCACGGAAATAATAACCCTTTTATAACAGATTTCCTCAACAATTAACGAGAGAAGCTACTAATATAACTCCATTAAAATCCTCGCAAGGCGAAGCAAGGCTCTGCCAATGTCTCGTTAGCCGATCGAGCCATTATCGATTAAATCGGTGAAAAAAGAGAAACGACAGTTGCTAAGCATCAAGAAAGAAAACCCATATGGACTTCCGTTCCTTAAGCTGACTCCCCCTGATTCAACTGAAGGTCTTGCTTAATGTAAACGTATTAACGGATGAAAATATCGCTTTGTCGTACAATATAATCTATTAGCGATCAAAGGACTCTCTTCTCCCATTCCCCCCGATGCCATCCGGCCCTCATACGCGGGAGTCGGCTTTTTCTCGAGGCATGTGAATGAAACTGACGTGCTCGTATGATGAGAACACCTTGGTGAACGCAGGACAACGGGCACCACAGCCGATAGCACGGTGATTCACAAGATGATAGCACAAGTGGGAAAAGATAAGAAACAGGGAAGAGTTGCGCTTTAGTGGGAAGAGCGTTGACGTGAATAACGTGAGTAACGACGGCGAGGACGATGATGACGATGACGATGATGACGACGACAACGAAGAAACAGCAACAGCTTTGTATGATGAAAAGAAAAGAGAAACAGAAGAGGAGTCTAGGATATCATCACCTATAAATACTCAACGCGCAGCCTCCGGCAAGGACGCGGTTGCCTACGGAGAGGTATCCTGAGATTCGCAGAACGTCTTACGACGCTTCCAGCGAGCCGGCGCGCTCGATGTACGTACGCGTCGGACAACATTGACGCGCGCTAATTGGTATCTTGAGCGGCATGGAAAAGGGATCGTCCGGGATAATAAAGGGTATTAGCAGCAGGGTGGATTCCAGGATATATACCCACGTACGTACGTACGTATACGCGCGTGTAGTACGCACTCGTAGTTGAAACGCATTATCCGGAGATAATGAATCTTGGAATATGATATATTACCGGTCGCCTATCCCGAGGACGGAAGGATATACCTCGTCGTAAATTTGCTCATCAGGCCGGCGGGAGTAACGGATCAAATCCTACCTCCGTCTGCCATATCGCGACCGTGTATTATGCCTTGATTAGAGTCCCGATTAGAAACCGGGCATTATATTACGCAATGTTTTAATGCTACACCACGCTGTGGAACAACGTAATGAGACAACGTCGGAGTCACAATCAGGAGGTCAATCATGTAACTTTTTCCCTAGACCGGAAATATGAAAAGTAAAATTTTTTTATATGTGCACTCAGAGAAAAGTTTCTTCGATTCAAAGAAATGTTTCTTTGCTATACGATTAAAGAAAAAAACTTCTTTGATTTGAACTTCAGTTCTTTGATTTAAATATTATTTTGTGAAATCAAATAAAAAAATTTATTTTATTCAAAAAAATTATATTCAAATCAAAGAAATTTTTTCTTCAGCTGTATAACAAAGAAAGATGTCTTTAAATTTAAAAAATCTTATATGTACATATATAAATTTTCACTTTTCATGTTTCCGTTCTAGAGAAAAAATTAAATGATATCCTGAATTGAACCAATTGGATATTGCCTCGTCTAACATTCTTAGTCTTTAGTGTTTATACGATGATACGTGTTTGTACGATGAATTATTAGTGTCCTACACATTTCTTTTCTTCGAAAAACTATAGACACAATGAGTTATAATATTTATATACAATATTTTTAAACACAACCTTATAAGTAACCTTTTTAAAGATGTTAAAGTATATGCGGAGATTTTAACATGATTTTAATAAATTTCGTCATCCATCATGAGCAGATAGAACTGAATCGAAAAGTCCTCTATTTATTTGTCCATTTTACAATTTCCGCAACAGTTAACAAGATATTAATTACTAAAAATTGGTCTTGAATAATTTTTTACTCAATACTATCAACTTTATGGAATAACTATAAGAGACAAAAATCATTTATTTTCTTCTCATAAAATTCTGAGAATTTTTTCAGAATTTTTCAATACCATATTTTCTCATGTTGGTAAAAGAAAATGCAGTACTAAAAAATATATCGAGGTCTTAATTAATTTTATAATTTTATATTATTTTAATTTATAATTATATATAGTTATTTTCCATTACTTGCGAAAAATCAAGAAGTACCTACTCTCTATCGATTTTTAGAATAAAATATTAGTGAATCTTAATATTAATGTAACTAACTCATTCAGAAGAAGAAGAAGAAAAATGTCGATGACATTCAGAGAAAGAACATAACATATAATAGGCGAAGAATTTTTGCCTTTTTTGGCAAAATAGTATCTTCTCAGCGATTCTTGTATCCAGTTTAACGACTCCAGGGCATCACTCTCCCGCGCGCATCGACTTCCTTAACGATCTCTGATCTCACTGTGAGTTCCTGTTCAGCTTGAACAATTAGAATTCCTGAACCTCTCGCAGGCATTCGCATTTACATTATTCCTAATTTTAAAAATAATCAAAGTAAAGTTGTCAATTTAATTTGTGATATACTATGTACTTCAACTTTAAAACTGTGTTTTCAAGACCGACAAATCGGTGCGCAGCTTGTTCAAACAAAAAATTTTTAAATTCACTCGAAACTATGAATATTATTGTAAAGTATCAAGATCGAATATGATCATCTTCGCTTAATTGTGTTGAATATTTCTAGGTCGATTTTTATTTAATTAACAGAATCTTAACAGAAATAAATATTTTTATTCCTACTTACATATGTCAAACGTTCAATTATCGTGATTTGAACCGATAAAAAAAATTGTCATCGGGGAAAAACCTTTTCGCTAGACACATGTCTTTGTACGAGAAAATTGACTTATGGAGTGACATTATTCTTCAGTCGAACACATCATGATGCTATGGAATTACTTACGCCGATCGTTATCATCGACTGCTGCCGCTGACGTAATCGTCGACTCGTGCCTCGTGTTTACAACGATTACGATCAATCAACTCCATCGAATGATGGCGACTGGTACTTTCTATCCAATGACGCAGACATCAGCGATTGAATCAGACCTTCGATCGCATCTCAATAATCGCCGGCGAATTTACTAGATCTTCCGCCAATTTCTTTGGGTTCCATCGATCGATGATCATCATGCTCGGTAATAGTCAAGGACGTCGATTGATTACAGCATCCGTTAATTGTCGTCTTCGATTTCATGACTCGATTGCGAAGATCGAAAGAAACGGTGTTATAGTCATGTTTACGGTTCATAAATTTGCGATGTTTTTCAAGATAGAAATGGCTATGCGAATATTCAAGGATCAGCTGCAGCTACATCTTGAATTATCACGTAGAAAATGAAAAAAAGAAAAAATAAGCGGACAGTTGCTGAATAGGACGACGTTGGCGAAACCGGCCCTAAATATGGAGAATGAAACGCTTTCCGATACAGCGCTAAGTCGTTTCTAGTCAAAGAGACACATTGTAACGTGCAGTTCCCTCGTTACGTTCGTTTGTTCGGTCTGAGGAAGTTACATTCTGCTCACGCGGGCCCTTTTACCCAACTTAACCCATTAGCAGGTCCTTCTAGGATAGCTTAGCGCTTGGTTGTTACTCGGAACCAATTTCAGGCGGCAAAAGCCGCGAGATAAATTCTGAAATGGATGTCTGGGAAACGTCATGGCACGCACCACGTCGTCGACGTTCGGTCAATAAATACCGATTGTTGATGGCGACGTTGAACCTCCCTCGTCGTTGATCCATCTCCCACGTATCTTCACGCGCGCGCGAAGGGCAACGAACGTTTTCTACAGAATGTTTGACGAGAGGAAAGCTGCCGAGGTGCCGGAAGACGGTCGTTTTTGCTCGTACGAAGGTACGAGTAATATCTTAATAGGACAATAGCTATATACATGTGACGAAACGTTATCCGGGAAACAATGTATTTTTCTCGGTGCCGGAACAATTCTTCCCTGAAGTCGTTGCGCCGCGCCGTACCGGACGGATAACGTTGGGAGTCATCAACAACAGTTACGCTGAAAACATGGTAGAACTGCTGTCGCGAGACCTTGGTGGCAGCCACACCGGGACTGTGAATCCCAGCGAGTATTTTCAACGTCAACAGACGCCAGGAGATCGCACAAAAATGATATTAGGCAGGATAATCAGTGTTTATGTCACAGGCATATGCGCACACGCGGACGCAAAACCGCGTTGATGAAGCTTGCGTGACGCGCAAAAGGTGCGTTAGTACCTCTGCGCTACACGGGTTCGCCGATAAGAGACACTCGCGCGTAAGATATAATGAGAATTTAATTCCCTCGCGAGAGCGGGCTTTCACGTCCCGACTCCTGAGTCGTACACGGGAAAATCATCATTATATATGTTAGAAAGCCGTGTTACTGATTTAGAGAAAAAGAGAGAATAGACGTACCGACGATTACTTCAACGTCCGCTCGTCCTCGACTCTTCAAACGGATTTCATGTCCGACTGGAATTAAACGATCGAAACCTACGTTGCGCATTGCGTGTCGTGCCATGCTAACCTTTGTAAATCGCATGAACCTTGTGTTTCAATGTTACGCTACATGGTAGCACGATCAGCGCAAAAGATTAAACGTTCCAAAGCATTTCCCTAACACGATAAAGACACGTTTCATAATATGTAACTTGGCATTCGCTCGCAAGTCAAATTTGTTCCATTCGGGGAATGGAGGCCTTTGTAACAAGGAGAATGCTTTATTCAAAACATATTAATTCAGTAATTAGAAGAGACGTCATCAGCATGAATGAAAGTACATGTAATTTGCCTGGCAGTGATTTTGATTGCAACTTACATTGCGAAAGACGTTGCATTTCAAAATATCTCGAACGCCACGTGTACAGCTGCCCGCATCGTATGGCGATTTACTTCCTGTAAATGACATCTCTCATACGCACGAGGAGCCAATCTCTCAAAAAAATTGACGTCACTCATCTCCATGCACATTGGCGAGAGCCGTGCCGTGAATCGCGCGCGGAGCGCGGCGACGGCGCGGCGGGTCAACCACCTCCTCTTGGTTGCAGTTCTGGGTTCTGGGTGATGTGCGTAAGCACGAGGAATGGTGATTACCGCGATGGTAGTCCTTTTCAAAGAATTATATGGTATTTCTTAATCCTCTTCTACTAGCTGCAGGTTAATGACCCGAAATCATTGACGAGAATCGGGCAGCGCTAGCTTCCTCGTTTCGCGTTTCCTTGTGTCAGTTGCGTATCACAATTAAAATCGACGAATTTACAAAGACGCGAGGTTTAGCTAACCCGAAATTACAAATGCTAAGCGCGGCAGCAGAGATGGTGATAAGTTGTTATTTTTTAACATATTAAATCGTATTTATGCGTCACGTAATTCGATTTTGATTCGATAAAGTTCTATTTAGATTTCTTGTATTTGTATATAAATGCTAATTTATTGATAAAAGTAGCGACTATTAAACGGATATTGATTATCTATCGTTTATCGTCTAAAGAAAAAGTTATTTAATCGATAGAGTGTTATAAAGATATATGTATATTGCTCTCTTATTTCAAAAAATTGTCATAACTCAAAAAGATTAATTTTTTTAAAGCACCTGATCATTACTATCTCAGATTATGAGTCAGAAACGAGAAAGTGCACAATGACTTTTTGCAAAATATATTAATATAGAGATATCAATTTGAACAAAATATTATATTAAATGTATGTTAAACTCTTCTTTTATTTTCGTTAACTTTTTTTTTTATAAAAAGAAACTGATATCTGTAAACGAATTATGCACCAATAATTGATGTTTCCAGCTTATTGCATAAAAAGAATTATGACGAACTGTCAAATAATTATATAGAAATAAATTTGATTTAATTTCTACTCAAAATAAAAAGTTCTCGGTATACATATTTTATAATTCTATTTTATTAATTACAAATGTTGATTCAGTGAAAAATATTTCTATTTGAATATAATATTTATATTATGTATTCTCGTTTTTAACGTCACAATCTAAAAAAAGTGTAAATGAATAAAAACTTTAAAGGTTGCGAAATGAAAATAACATTTAATCACGTTAGATTATGTGATTAGTCAAAATTTTTTGTCAAGATAAAAAAATAGTTGTTTTCTTTTCTTTGGGGAAATTAAATTTTTTGTATTATATCACTTCTGAAATAAGAGGATGATATAATAGTAGCTACAATTTGTGATCTAACGGTTTCTCTACCAACGATGAGGTTCTAGATTATTAAATGCCGTCAGACAATGCCGCAATACAATACTCTGAGAATTCCCAGAGCGATCTTTCTCGTAGTTGCTCGTCGGACATCTTGTTTTATTCGTAACTGACGGCAAGTCGTAGACGATGGAAGAATGATACGAAGATCCAAGAAAAAGGGGCCCGCACGGAGCCACGTGGGTCAGGATGAATGCAACACCGTGTGGTCTCGTGTAGTTTAGTTCGTGAAATAGTAATCAGTGTCGTGTTACCGCCTTTGACGGGCTGGCGAAGGCTCGTAAACTCTTCTAGCGGCGCGACACACGAAGTCAAGGTCTGTTGAAGTCCCAAGGAACCACCCACCACGAGGGAACGGCCGCCGGTAGTTTCGTCGCTTGGAAAGAGCCCGAACCCGCAAAAACAAACGTTCGCAGTCTTTTACAACAGGAAACAAGGATTTATTACTAGTGCATTAATAACGTTTCCTTTCATCAGGTTTTTCCTTTTTTAACTTCGTCCTATCACATATATTATTTTCATCTATCATTACATTCATTTTCCCTATACGATAATTTTCTTGCCGTTTTATATCAGGAGGATGAAATAAAATACGCGATAATGTTATTTGCGTATAAAATTGCCTGCAAATAAAAGCAAATGATAGCTCGAATGTGCTGCAAGAAAAAATATTTCCGAGAAAAGGAAAAGTTTTACGCGAAAGAACAACACACCGAAACCAAATAAAATCTGCAGAATATGTCGCTCCACCGACTAAATCTCTTCCGCCGTACTCGCCGAGTTGCTATTTCTATCAGGCAGTTAGAACGTAACGATGGAAGATACATTGCGATTGAATGGAATGAACGGGCATTGAAGTAAAGATATTGAAATGTTATGACCGCTCGATTCTCGATTGACCCCATGTGGTCATTGAAAGCATTCGGAATCGCGCACCTTTGATAACGGGGACCATAGATTGCCTCGTCGACGAAGCTTATCGTGAACCATCTGAAGCTATAGATGAAGTTGCATGTCGCAATCCTCAAGCTTGTATAACCAGTGTCGTCGCCATGTGATCGACGACGACAATAGAGTGCACATCGTGTGTGCTACAACTTTATGTCTACGTTGCATGCCCGACGCAAGTATCTTACGGATTCTACCTTGATATTTTTCAGACGGTGGAAAGTGCCTTTAACAAAGTATATATATAAAAGACATAATATATCTCTCGTGACATTAAAATAGTGGTGAACGGTCACTCTATTGCTTACATTCGAATCTTAATAGAATCTTGTCGTGTAAAGAAAGACAGCCTCGTTCAGAAGATGTACATTTCCCTTTCTCTCCTACTTCTCGTCGCAATTATATCGCGAGACACATCCGCGTTCACGAGACCAAGATAGACGGGGCAGCTTTCGAGATCGGCAATCGCGGAAGCGTCAAGCGTGTGCAAGCATGGCGGTCGTCGCCGGTACATCCCCGTGTGTAAAGTAAACCCCGTTCGAGAGTTCGCCCGATACTTGTTCTCTCTATTTTACCGTCCACGGCGAGCGATTCCACTGCATAACTGGCTCAAGCGTTGCGTGTTCGCACCTACGCGAAACTCGTTCGCCGCTTCCTCCTTGAAACCGAGAGATCGGAGAAGTTGTTGAAGAGAATCGATATTCACTTGACATTAATAATATTAGAGCTGGCAGTACAATGAGATTAGATTCTTCGTTAAATCGATGCGTTACTCATGACAAGTGATAAACTGCAAAATGTGAATTAACTAATAATAAACGAACATTTTGTTATTAACCGCGTATATCAAGTTGCACATTGGTAACTTTGCTGATAATTATAATGATTCCTTATCAATTTAAACAAAAATTGATATCTAGAAAACATAACGCATGTATACAGTCTACTTTTGCACAGAAATAAATAACATTTAAAAAAGGAAAAAAAAGTGAATTACATGTGTAATTAAAAAAAATGTATTAAATAGTAATTATTGAAAAATATCTGTAAAATATAAAAAATTATTATATTTTTTATTATAACTGATTTAGAAATAATTTCTTCAAAATTCTAAAGATAAGTAGAAATCTTTATTCACAGAAAAAAATAATGTTGCTAAGATATTTAAAAATTCTAGTTACAGGTCTGAAAATAACTTTATTGAACTATCAAAATAATTACATAGGAAGCTCGAGTAAGACGAGCAATGCTGCAAAAAGTTTTGACATTCTAGTAACCAATTTGAGCGTTCTATATAATTATTGTGATAGTTCAACAAGATTATTTGCAGATCTGTATCTAGCTAAACATTTAGATATTCCAACAAAAAAGGTCCTTTTCAAGTATGATAGATCCTTCTCGCATATTGATAGAACATTAATCAGCGTTAATTAATTCAGTTAAACTCAACCGTCCTATCTATCTTGTCCATCTACATTACAGGATTATAGATTGCATTTAAGCATATAAGTTCATCGGATGGATAAGCACGCAGCAGCTCCACATGATGCAGTAGCGTATCGAACGGCATGTGCGGAAATCGTTTTTCGCTGCTAATTGAAACGAAGCTTATTGTTATCGAGATAGAGCGGGAGCTTAATTGGCACCGCGGATCGCAATGGATTACGCCGGAGCGTTTACACGCGCGCGATTCCATAAACTCACCATAGAGCGAGTCGCGAACAGACATCAGAGGGAGCTCCAACGTTCGCTCAATGTACGGTGATGTTGAACGAGGAATGCTGCCGACCCGCCGCCAGTACCAAGGGAACCTTCTAACTACGGTAGTGCATGCGTGTTCCAAGAGGATCGGTGGAATTTAATGGAACCTAATGGTTATGGCTTCGAGGTTAAAGTCTCGCGGAGAACCGACGCTTTTTTTCCCAACGAGGGTTACCTTCCCATCCGCAGGTATTAAGACGCGTGTCCCGTTACGAAGCTTATGAAGTGGCGACTCTGCACTGACTTCGAAATTAATGACATCCGATTGCTTTTTGTCTGAAGTAACAAAGGGCACATCTATATATGAGAATGAGTAGCGCATTATCGTCGCATGTTCTTTGAGGACTATCGAAAAATCGCGACTTAAGACTTAGGTATTGCTTAGACGAGTTAAAAATTCAATATGTTATAAATATATACAAACTTTACAATAAATTATTTACAGTTTTTTTTTTTAATGCTTATCGTTATTAAAATTGATAATTAATATAATTTGAAATATTAATCCAGTTTACGAACGTATTTTAAGTCCGACAAACTGAATCGGTGCGTAGTTTATAAAACTAAAAAAAATTATATTTGCTCAAATTTGCGTATTAGTATTCTAAACACTAATCTGCTCTGATCAAAAATAGGATTATTTCTCTTTAATTAATAGAAACTTAGTTTAAAATAATCCAAATATATTTGATCCTAATTATGACAAAGTATAAAGATCATGTTAATATCTAAGATCTTCTTCTCGAAAAATACACATATTATAAAAATATATAGTATACATAATGTATACACTATAGCATTTTCGTACATTTTTGTAATACTATTCGAGAATAGGCTCCCTGATTGATAGAGACTCACGATATAATATACATTGCCTATACTCATACATTCGAATAGCAAACTATCCCCTTAATTACATTAGCTTGTCAACATGCGCGTTCCAGGAAGGACAAAGAAATTTAATGGAATCTAATGGCGCAGAAGATTAAACCCATGCCGATGCCGATTCCGTTGCAAGGACTGTCCACAGTCCTGTGAATGGAGACTTAAATACGTATCCCGTTATAACAACGCACAAGTCCCGACTCGCGTAGATTTTCCGTGATAAATTCCTTTCCTTAACGACACGATGAAAATTCTTGTTGTCGCAAATCTACAGCGAACGCTGCATCATGCTGAGTTTATAGTCGTATGCGCGTTTCGCCTTATACTCTTCGGCGAACGTCGCGACATTCATCAGCGAGGTTTTCGATGGGGCTAACGAGTCGAGCTTGCAAAACCGTGCAAACCGATGGTGGTCGCAGTCGCGAATTTTTGTTCGCGTTCGAAATTCTCGGAAACCTAGGTCAAGTCAAGTGGGAATTTATCGTTCGCGAAAAACTTTAGACGGGTGGAAAGTTTTCCTCGCGCGTAGCGCCGATCGTACACCGACTAGGCGAATAGTCACG
This sequence comes from Atta colombica, assembly GCF_001594045.1. Taxonomy (NCBI): domain Eukaryota; kingdom Metazoa; phylum Arthropoda; class Insecta; order Hymenoptera; family Formicidae; genus Atta; species Atta colombica. Next base: position 96,837 of record NW_017259417.1, read on the forward strand.
GGCTATTGTTATTCCAGAAATGACGCGATGGGTCACGAGTGACGGAAAATAGGCGCCTTCTGATTCCCTGGCAATTTGCCAGAAACAATGTTCCACACTCCGGACGACTTTCAGAAGTCGTACTCTCTTAAAGAACACAAGTATCGATCTTTTTAAAATAGTTCACGCAATGAGAAAAGGTATGTTGAAGCTCGAAAGGTCAATGACAGTCACGTTTCAAGAAATGTATACGACCGTCGTATCCAGTAAACTGTTTATCGAAATGTTGTACGTGGAAGAACCCAATCAATTATTCAAGATTGAATATCAAAAATATATCTATTATTATGTAAATTATATTGATTAATTTCAATCAAAATTTCTTTTATCTAAAACAGAAGATTTTTCTTTTACCTAAAATAAAAGATAAAGTGTAGATAAAGTGTTTATTGAAAATTCTAAAGCAAGTCCTCTAAGAATATACGAAATAAAAAATTGAATTTAAGAAAAGATAAGTTATGACTTATGACAGATAATAAGTATGGCGTAAAAAACTAAAATTAAATAGAAAAGAGAAGATATACAACTGTATGAAAGTAAAAGATGATTGTTTCTAGATGAATTAAGATTTATTTATTATTAAAAGAGATTTATTATTAAATGAGATTTATTATTAACAAACTATAGGTTTTCATTTATTTTTATTTTAACTTCTGATTTTTGTAAACCTCTTTACTCTTAATTGTTATAAGGCTGAAGCTATTAATAGTTTATCGATTCCAAATTCGTTAAAGCGTTAATCCGCTCGACTGGCACGTTATACGAGCATGATTACACGCATGACAGAATTAAAATCAATGCAACCAGTCACCGCATAATCCTGCCAGAACCTCTTGACCATGTCCGTAGCTGACAAGTCGTTGAACGGCGACTATCGTCGATGATGAATCCAGTCATTAACTTGATCTCCGTCCGTGCATTCGATCGTCATTGGGCGTCAGAATTATTAGCGGTGCCTAACGTCGAAGTTGCATCGTCGTTACCGTTCGTCGAGCACGAGGGTTAACGAGTCTACGTGTCTTCGGTCATTCGGGTTATTTCGTTATCGCAGCAGGAACCACGATCTCTCTTTCTCTCTTTTCCCGCCTTCTCAGCTTTGAACTCAATCAACCTTCCGTGTCTGTATGTATTGCAAATAACAAAATGCGTTTTCCCGTTGGTCCGTATCTTTTTACGACGTGGACATTCTGGTGTCGCTGGTTGATCTTACTAATCGACAGTTTTGTCATAACTGTTAAGACTAGACTTCATTTTATCCAGGCGCTTCCGCTTCGCTCATCTCATTCAGATTCCCACGTTCAGATGACATGAGTCTTAATAACAAAACTGGTATTTAAGAAAACAACTTTTCTGTCTTAACTGAAAGATAAAATTAAGATATTAAAATATTACACTGCCGGAAATTAAAATTGCAATCTTAGGAAGGAAATGTTATTTTGAGGTCAAAATCATGTTGAGGATATATATAATATGAGCAAATGATTAAGGTTTCAAAAGAATTTATTGCCTAATTTTTGTTGGAAAATATTTATAATTTTATAACAATTTATTATAATTTTATAACAATTTATTTATAATTTTATAACAATTTTATAACAATTTTATAATCTAATATCAGGTATACAATGCTTGAATACAAATCTTAATTGTAAACATTGTGTCTAATATTCATTCTGTGGTATTGCATTCTAAATTCATTCCATTTATTCCATGAAACAGAGGAATCGAAGTTATAATAAGTACCATCTTCAAAACTGCAGACGGTATCACATATCGCACACATCATGGATTAAGGATCAATGCTAAACGTGGATATTTGAAACTTCAATCGTCTGTTTATATGTATAGCTCCCAGGAACGATAATGTAGGTCACTATTCATAAACCGTTCTTATTTCAAGACTGTCTTAACCGGTTCAAAACTACATATACTATAGCTCGAATAAGAGAAGGAAAGAGAGAGAGAAAACGAATTAATATTTTTTTAATGAATCAAGTATCATTTCAATCAGAATCTTAAGCTCTTCATGTTGACGTATGTCATTTCCGTTATACTTAATTTCCGATAATATTATCCCAATTTATCTCAAAAGATTCAAGAAAGTGAAATTATTTGTAACAACATGTTATAAAATCTTCTTGCATCAAAATGGGGATAGACGTAAAGTTTAAGGTTGAATTTATGCACTCGAAGTTATAAACACTGGGAAATAGAATATAAAGCCAACAGAGAAATCACAAAGTCTAAATTATAATTAATTAATTATAATAACTTTATAGGAACTGTCGACTAAGTTAATATGCAAATGAGTTTCTCTGAATTTCTTTGAAAATCTGTAAAATGATACAAACAATAGTCTTTCATTTTTAAACTTGCTGTTTTCAATGCTTATGTTCTATTCAAAATGAGAAATCTTCTGAATCCATCGTTCTCTTATTTCAAATTACAACTAATTAAAAATATCATCGAAAAACATGATTCAAAACATAAATCTATGATTGATAGACCTCGATTGTCTAATCCTTTACGTCTTACAGACACTTTCCTTCTTATACTGAAACAAGTAAAAATCATCCAACAGGATAAAAATCATCCAACAGGACAAAAAGATGTATTGCTTATATTATCAGAAGCGAAAAAAATTGCTCACAAAAAATTTAAATTTGAATGTGAAGAGGCGGGTTCTGTAAAAGTGATTGTTTTCAAGTTTATCACAAAAATAAACTTTTAATATATTGTTATTTACTTATCATTATTTACTTATCATCATTTCGAATATTTTTTAAACCAATCCTGAAAGGTTTAAAATAATGTTTTAAGATGTCCATACAGTTTCGTAATTAATTTATGCATCTGACATCTTAAGATTATATTTAAGTCATATAAAGTAAAACATTGTGTATTTGTGTTGAAAACGGTCCACATTCTTATCAACAGTTTATGTTGAATTTTTTAACATATTCGAGTATTAATTTAACACAAAGATAAATTTGTATTAAAACGTAAATTTTAAAATGAATGAAGGAAATATATGTTAATTTAACATATATCATAAATTAATTATACTAAAAAAATATACTTCTACAATTTGTTTGTCTTTTTCATGATCATTTTTTTTAAATACAATATCTGTATTTTCTGATAAATTACAAAAATTTAAGTGGCCCATATGGAACATGAAATATGTTATATTCGACACAAACTGTGTATAAAAATTATGAATATTAAATTAGAAAATATCAGCCTTTCATTTTATTCAAATGTCTACTTTTGGTGTTGCAATTTCAATTCCTGACAGTGTATAATGTAATTTTTTAGCTAAAAAAGTGAGAGCTAATAATGTATTAAATCTCTCCTAAATAAAATTCAAAAAACTATTTTTATTTACAATGATATTTTGTTTCAATCTGATATATTTCGCTTCTACGAATTCTTCTTGATAAAGAATTTTGTTCAATTAGAACTATGAGAGAATCTTTCAATATAATTACAGTGACCATATTTTCTTAAAGAAAATGATGAACAAATCTGAAAATTTTAGGGCTTTGTTCCTACATGTTTTCAAACCAATTTGTGATCATCAAGAATCTATGCATTATAAAATTTTATTACAATATAAAATTTTATTGTATACAATATAATCAAATTGATAACAATATAATTTTCTGATAATTTAAAACTGCATGAACAAACTCTTGAACTAAAATAATAAAAGATTCGAAATAATAAAAAATGAAAACAATTGTAGTTTAAATATATTTAATTTAAAAAATTAAGAAACATAATTAACAAAAACAAATTGTATTTATTATATTTTTATATAGTATATATTTTATAACATTTTTATTATATTTATGTATTATATATTTATGTATTATATATTTTTATGTATTTTTTTAACAAAAATTAAAGAAGACTTTTAATGATATTTTGAACGAATGTATTTTTTAATTACGTCATTATTTTTTAAAAATCATAAAATTCTAAATAAGTTATTATTTCAACGATAGGTAAACCAGACAATGCGAACCAATTAAGTGTGTGTGAAATCATATACTTTATTCTTGAAAAAAACTGACAACCATTTCAACCGTTTCAAGTCTTCCTCAGTATATATCAAATAAAATCGGTGACATAAATTTAATATATAAAAGATGTGATGTGAAGCAAATTGAAGTATCGTTATATTCATAAAATGATAATAATGCTGTCTGTTGTATCTAACAAAATACTCAAATCTTACATTTCAGATTATGTATAATAATGTTAACAATGATATGTGAGATAAGACATGTTAGCACAAAGACAGTGACAGTTCAGAGAGTGTAATTTTATTTTATAAGAGTGTTATTTTATGTGTAATTTTATTTCAAAATAACATTTTGTGTAAATAGCAAGCTTCAGGTATTTCAACTTTAAGTTGGGTTTTCTCATAATTAGAAAAGAATGTCCTGTAATGTCAAAATAAAGGACAAAAAAAGACAATATTGGAAAATTAAGGACAAAATTGAGTTTTGAAGAAAAATGTATCTTAAGAACAGCTACCTAAAATAAAGGACTGTTCTTTACAATAAAGGATGTGATCACCGTAGATATATAATCACCGAAAGTTAACAATCTATCCAATCTATCGGACTCCTGGAATGTACGGTCGCTAATTGACTTGTGAAATCCGTTCTGAAACAACGAGAACATCGTAACAAAGCAAGGATGAGCACCCAAGGCAAAATATATCTTTTACCATCCATTCCAGTAGAACGATAAATAATCAAGTGAAATTGCGTCATTGATACAACGCGTTTAAAAAATTTTAAAACAGAAATAATTACATGACGTTGCGACATTCATACTACATGTTTTAGAATTAAAATGTGAAAATATACTAAAATTATATTATATAGATAAGATAATCCTGCAGCGCTCTTACATGTAACTCGGTGTAATTTATTCGCGCTTATACGACTTTTCCTTTTAGCAATTTACCAATCGCGCGCTCACTGTCCTGTTCTAATCAACTACAGGCAATCGCGAATTCATTAACACGAAAAGAAAACCGGATCCGGAATCCGCGCTTAAGGAATACACATTTGCATGAGTCATTGGCGACCGTGACTGCAGCTCGTCGCGTCATCCTCCTCGACCACGTTCGAGTCCTTTGGCGTCTTGATACATTAACGCGATAATCTCTAATCTATCTTATCTTATAACGCTTTTACTTACATCTGCAAACAACGACGCAATGGATATAAATAATCCAGCTGGCTCGTATCGAATCATCCTCCAGAATCGGGTATCTATTTACATATGCGTCAGTCACTTTTTTTTTGCACGCTTCTATAGTCGGACGTTTCGACTATTCTTTATAATTTCTTGAAATTTGATACGTTATCGTACTATGATCTAGGAATTAAAATTCAATTACTATAATTATTATTAAAGAAAATTCTATTACTGTAATATTTAATTAATATTTTAAAAAATTACTAATTTATAGATTTCATAATCTTCGTAATTCAGTCATCATATTTCTAATATTTCATTTTCACAGAATCCTTCATTTTCAATTGCTTATAATATATTGCTGCAATTATTCAGATACTTCAACCATTTACCGAAGTGAAAATTCTAAATTTGCTAAAGTCTCACAATCAATCTTTGATATGTCTATTCTTTTCGAGCGTTCGCACCACGTTCCCAAAAGACTAAATGCGACGATTAAGGGCGGATAGGGTAGATACGAAATCAGGATAAAAGAACGAGACAGGCGGAACGAAAGAGGATGATGTATAAGGGTGGACGTTTTACACGAGACCGCGTGGAAAACGAGCGTGCACGAGGCGGACCGAACGAAACAGTGCGACACGCACTTTGTATGGTGAAAAAGAGAGAAAGAGAGACAGAGAAAGAGAATGATGCACGCGAGGCGTATCATGGCGTAATTGCGTTATCGTCCATTAATCATGTTACTTATGCCCCGTGCAGTTCTATGTATAGCGTGTAATTGTATCGTCCGTCCCGACGGACGTCCCTTTACGAAGGGCTTCGTTTTCGTCCATTTTTCGTCTCTCGTTGTCGTCGCCTTTGACCGCAGATTGTGTCCCGGCCAGTATCGAGTGAATGTGTTTTCGAAGAAAACGCGTCCGCACGGTGCGAATGATGAAGCGCCATCGCTGTGAAAACCTGTTTCGATTTTTGATCCGTCGTCGATGCTATAATAATTGCATCCGCAACGTTGTTAACTCCGTCGCGCGTATATGATGACGTGATTTATGCGATCTCCATGCCGAGCTATTTTTTTTATTCATGCGAACTCCGCGCGACGCGCGGGGAAATGTTTAAGTCTGTTCTTTTCAAGTCTGAACTTCTTGAACGATTCGTCTCTTACCTCCTTTCCTTTCCTTTAAAGAAAAAAAAAAAGAAAAAGTGAAAAGATAAACGGTGTGCAAGGAGTTCAGTTTAAAAAAAGAACAAGTCTTTTTTTCTTCTCCGATACTCAAGTATCATGCACGAGAGTCACGGAGTGTTTTAATCACTTTGGTTTTTCCCTCCTTGCTGAAAATCGATCAGCACCGTTTCTCTATTTTTTTGGACTCTCGCGACCTGACTGATGACAGCGGCCAGTGTGCATCGCCAATCGTTTCTCGCTCCACCCGCCAGGCGAACGATTAATTATCAACCTGTTGACACGTCGAAATAAGTGATTATCGTTCTCTCGCTCTTCCCCCCCCCCCCCGCGTGGGGAAACCGACTATCCGGGATAGTCGCGCCGTTGACAAATAGCGAGTGTCGGCGAGTGATTTACCGACTCGGAGATAATTGGCGACGAATGGCGAACGCGCGGATACAACGCGTGTTTCGTTATCTCGTATAGGTAGTACGTCGGACACAACAAGCGGCCGGCGAAAATCTGTCTGTCGTACCGTTACGCTGATAATGCTAACGAGCGGATTATCATGCGTTCATTGTATGGCGCCAGCAAGAGTAGCAACCACAAGAGTTGTATTCTAATTACAGGCTGCGTGCATCTTGATAATTCCCGTCGTCGCTCGGGAAACCGCTTGGGATATGTCGGGCGTATAAAAATATCACCACTCAACGAATACATTAGTGTGTACCCATTATATTACGTGAGCACATGTTTTAAACGTGATAACTTGTCCGTGCGATGAAAACCGTACGGTCGTAACTTTCATCTGAATATTAACCATATCCGTGCCGCTGCGACCCATCCCGACTTGGCTCGGTGCGGCTTGGCTAACTTACGGCGGGCACTGTATTGTAAATCACACAGTGCATTATTTAAAATCGCGGAGGTCGTTTATATGAAGTCAGAGGAGTCGTGCATTCGCTCGCCGATCATCACGTGGCGACGCAACGGTTGATAAAAAAAGTGGCGCATTTTGCACGCGCGAAGCTACTCACCTTGGGCGAATCTCGCAATTACGCGCGATTAACAGCGAAATAATTGATAAACAAACATAAGCTCTTTTTATTTTGGTGCTTCTATTAAATCTCCGAAGTTATAATACCGAAATTTGTAACACAATTATTAATGCTGTGTCTGTAAAATCTATTTAATTTATCAAGATCTATTTTATTTATCAAGAAGCATTTATGTTAATTAATTAACTAATTAATGTTAATTAATGTTTTAAGGAACCAAAATGACATAATTTATTAGTAGAAAAAAAATAAATTCCAAGTATAATTTAATAAGAATGATTCAAATTTGTAGATAACATGAAGAAAATTAAATGGTTCAATATTTTTGACAAAGAGATATATAATTGAGTGAGTTTACAACCTATCGCGAATTTTGGAAGATTAGAGCTCTTTAAATTTTTTAATTCCATCTTTTGTGCATGCTCTGAAAATATCTTTTAGTTTCTCGCAAAAAATTCGATAGTATATTAATCTTTCGGTAGCTGATAGATCTATTTAATCTACTCAATTATAAATCCCTTTGTTAAAAGTATAAAACAAATTGAATTTTCTTTAAGTTACATCTACAAAATTGGATCTTGTTAAAATATACTTACAATTAATATTCTTTTATGAGTTATACTATTTCAGTGTTCCTAGAAATTAATTAGTGCCTTTTAATTAGTATAAATTAAGTAAAATTTACACAGTAAAAAACATTTTATATTTATGTTAAAACTACTCAAATTTTTGATAAAATTTTGTGTTAAATTTTTTACATATATTTTAAATTAGCACAGTGTGATAATGTTCTATTTGAATATTTATGTTATTTATGTGTTGATATTCAACATTTTTTAGCGTCAAAATAACATGATTTATAAATAAACAAATAATATACAATTAATGCACTTTAAAACGTAAATTTTATAAATGAATAAAATACGTGTGAATTTAATATACACAAATTTTAATTTTCCTGAAAAAATATGCTTTTACAGCTTATAAATTGTATCAGTGTTATAAATTGTATCAGTGTATATTATTTGTATTAATTCTTTTTCATAATATCTATGTTACTTTCAAACATATTTATCTTAAATTTATTTATGTTAACACAAAGATTTGAGTGGATCATAAGATACATAAATTATATTAAATTTAACATAAATTTCCCACTGTGCAACGCCAGTAACTGTGTTACAAATTTCGGCATCAACTCCGGAGAAAGATCTTAAACTTATTATTCATTCACGATGTCTAAGCGGCGCTGATTCCGACGATGCTGCATTTTCGCGTGGAATCAGTATGCGTGGAATGAGTATCTCGTGAAGTGTTCCTCGTCGTTCAGAAAATCATTCTGTCACAGTACCTGTAGAACGAGCGCCGGTCTTTGACATCCTATAACACGAGTGAACGGAGCAAGTGAACACATCACGTTCGTTAGACGCTTTGAGATCATCTCCCGAGCGTAAAATCTCATCCCACGAGTTTCTGATGTGCCTCTGATGCTGTAATCTGGGCTGTTCTTGAACTGCCGAGCCCGAATAACTGTGATTATACAGTCAACCGCTGTCTAATCCTATCGCGGAACTTGCCGCCATAAAATAATTACCTCGCCTCGCGCGGACATCCCGCTTCATCGAGGAGAGGCTCATCAGGCTGCGAATCGCGATGCAGTGCGTAATCGATCGGCGCTAGCGAGGTCGCATACACGGCGCGGCGTCGCGCGGCCCGAAGAAGCTTCCAAGCTTCCCGGAGAGCAAGCGAATCTCGTCCGGCTACTTTTTACCACGTGTTATTAGGTGCAATAAACTATGACGCTCGCTTACCATAATAGCTCGGACACGCGGAGCAGCGAGGGACAGTGCGTCGGTTAAAACTTCCTTCCACATTTTTTGCCGCATCCGGATGAAGCGCGGATAAGGCGCGTCGCGAAATAAAAGATCGGATTCGAGTCCTTCGCTTCGCGCGCATGATCGATGACCGAAGAAACGTCCGACGTCGACGGGAACGAGTTTAATCGAGGATCCGATTTTTTTTCTTCACTCCACGCGCGAATACGATCGCGTTCGTTGCTAGAAGAGATTGCGTGACGTTGCTTACACCTGAACCTACATGAATGTAATCGTTATTGTCTCTTCTCCGGTTTTCAGACAGACTCCGATTTTTTTTTAGAGGTGACTATAAAGTATCAATATCGATTGTGGCTAACGATCTCCGGCAAGAGATAGTAATTTCCGGCGGGAGGATAAAATCTAATAACTTCTTTTTAAATAATATTAGTAGTAGTTAGTCTCTTCCTGATATAATATTATCCCATTTTGACCGCAGATAACAAATTATTTTTGAGATATTATTTTTTAAATTTTTATTTTTGTTTTTTGAGAATTATTTTTCTATATTTAAATAAGTAAAAATATTTTATTATTTATTATCACGTGTACGTCATGTAAATTCGTTCGTATACTTTTAAAATTTTAAAAATTTAAGAAAAATATGATTAAATAAAATACGATTAAATTAAAAACACACAAAAAGAATATTATTTAATATAGATTTACTTTTATTTATTTTATATTATATCATTTTCACATATTATAGGATAAAATTATCCGTATATAAAAACAAATAAAGCATAAAGTCTTGAAGTAGCACAAACATGTGCAAAGAATGCACGCTTACATTTTGTTTTCATATATATTTAGAAAAAAGTTAATGTCAATAATATTATTAAAGCTTCAAAACTTTATGCTTTATTCATTTTTATAAACAATTTTATTTCACATATATGTAAATAAGACAATATATAAAAATAAATCTGTATTGAATCATATCATTTCTGTATTGAATCATATCATTCTTCTTGTATTTTTAACTTCATCATATTTTATTTAATCATATTTTTCTTACATTTTCAAAATTTTATAAATATAAAAAACAAATTTGCATGACATACATACATACATACATGTAGTAATAAGTAATATTTTTACTTACTTAAACATAGAAAAATAATTCTCAAGAAATAAAAACAAATTTTTAAAAATATTTAATATCTCGAAAATAATTTGCGGCCAAAGTGGGATAATATTATATCAGGAGAAAACATTCATCAAGTTTCATGGAAATCAATGAGAGACAGTTCATAGCCTCTCCTTGAAATCACAGATTATTCTCAGATATACGAGATATATATACGAGATACAGAGTTTTAAACTCTCAATCTGTTAATTATGAGTTCATCGCTCTCAAGACATCGACATTTCGAAAGGATATAATAAAAAGATAACAATTTTGTTAATTTCGGCAAAATGCTGCGATCTCTGAGTAGTCGAGAAATCTTTAATTAAGAAACAGTAGTCCAAAGATGACAAACGTTGCGATTTATCATGAAAAATAACGTTATCGAGTAACGAAAAAAAAAAAGTAACCTGACTCCAAACGTGCTCTCTGATGAAACTGAAAAGAAAGAGAGGTAAATAAAAATAACTGATATTTCGCTGTAATCAGTTAGCGAGAAGGAATAATAATCTAAGCGATGCTCACTGATTAGAATCGCTGGACTCCTCGCAGCGAGAGTAAAACCCGATCAGCGATTTTCCACGGAGTCCGATGACGATCGGGGCAAGGTTGCGGCATACCTCGATCGGCGGGGGGGGGGGGGGGGGGGGGGAGGGGGTTACTTCGGGTAACTAGGATACACGCAACGTAGTTTTAGAATCCTCTCAAGCTATATTTAGACGAGAGATAGCCATGCGCGCAAAGTGTCTTCCTCCTCGCCTCCTCCCGCTCAGCATAGATACTCGCTTATCGGACCATGACTGCATCGGCTTCTTCATCGTGCCTCGTTGCTCTTGTTCGCCTTCTTTCCTTCTTAAGAGAGACTGCGTTCGCTTCTTTTTCTCCTTCCTCCACCGCCGTCGCCGCGCCGCGCCGCTATTCCTCCTTCAGGGCCTCGAGCGAACGAGTTTTCAATATGATATGCGTGTTATGGTTACGGGAGGATAATCAGCTACCGGATACTTGTTTTAGCTGGGTCTCGCTCTCTGGAAATTAGATGAGAATGCGGGAGAAAAAATCGCCATGTTGTATAAACAGATCGTTATCATTTTGCGCGGGAACGACGACCGGCCGTAGCGTCACCGTCGCGCTCCGATGGCCACGAAGTCGAAGAACTCGAAAAAGAAGCGACAAAAGAGCGAAAGTTTAAATGCGGATGGAGAGAAACGATACGCGCGTATCGTTTCATAAGCAACGTTCGTTCTTTTCTCCGGCGCGGCGCCACAGCTTGGTATTACCGTCTGATTAAACGTTAGAACGACTTGCGAAGCGACTCAGGATATGCCCTATCTAATGCCAGTGTTTCAAAGATGATAGTCTCCGCAGGAGAAACCATTGAATATGAGCCATTAAATAAGCAGCCTAGAATATAAAAGCGATTAACGATACTTACAAAGGCGTATTAATACAGCCAATGATGTTAATTTGCAGTGATGAGATTTACAGGCGATGTGTTTTAACGTGAACGCGCGAAGGTGAAGGATTGCTTTTCCAGCGAGAATAAGTTTCCGAGGATAAGTTACGCGTACTACACTTGGCGTTTATGAGCGACGCGTGATCGGCCAAGAAATTAATTCCACAGACAAGATGCTTTATAGTTGCTAGTTGCTCGTCGGCAACGAGCGTACTTCGACCGGACAGCGCCGCGCCGCGTTCGACCCGAGGACATTTTTCCTTGATTAATCGCTAAATTGACGTCGAGCGGACGGTGCGGGGAACGTGACGAGTCCAATTATCATTGTCAGAGGTAAGGCGCAGGGGTTACGCCCGCTTTACCGTCGCCGCCACTACAAGAGCCATCACGCTCCCGCAATTTGCCGGCGGTTATTTTTACATACTGTCTACCGGTGATGAACTAAACGCGCCTTAATGGGATGATTTTCCAGTCAGCTTTTCGCGATACGACGGCGACGCGACGCGCCGCGCCGCGTCGAAGAGACGCGCCCGCTCGTTAAGCAGCCGTGCGTGCGTGAAGTCGAAAAATCAAGGGAGGCCAGGCCTTTCTCGCACGAGAGTGAGAAAAGAGAGAAAAGCGCGAGAAGGTGTCGGTATGAAGCGAGAGTATCTCCGCGGCAGGCGGGTGTTGTGCGGGCTGTTTTCGCCGTCGCATAGCGCGAGATTGAAATTAAAATCGATTAGCCTCGGGCGAATAATCGTTAATCCGTCAAGTTCTTTCCGTCGCGAGTCCGAGCAAGAGGGAGGCTGCCGCCGCGCTGCGCCGCGTCGTCGGCGATATTCAATTAAATGGCCATCGTGACATGCGATCGCGATTGATGAAAAATCTTATCGAGAGAGCAATATTATCCTTCTACGATTCTCACGTGTGCACCAGTCGTATAGGATTGTGCAGCAATCCTCCTATACGGAGCTGACGTCAAATCTGTAACAGTTACTGGCATTAGGTTGATAAGATTTTTTAAATTTATCACGCGTTATTTCATTTATATTAATTTATTATATTAATCTTTAAAATTTAT
>NW_017259417.1:110065-142063 GCF_001594045.1 Atta colombica
ATATATATATATATAAAATCGTCTTTAAAATTATATAACTTAAAATCATATAAGATTATGAAAAATATTTGCTATAAACAATTTTTCAACATAATCGAAGAAAATATCTACTGAATCTATTGATTAGGGCTAAATATATTTTAACAAGAAGAATCCAAATTTTGAGATTAACATACTAAAGAAAATTAAATTTTTTTCACATTTTTTACAATTTATGTGCATAATTAAATGGATTTAATAGACTCACTATCAGAATGAATTCAAAAGAAGGTAAAGGAATCCGTATCACTCATACTCAAGTGAAAGAAAAACAATGATAAAATTTCATCTGAATATTTATTAATTTTTAGTTTATGGTACCTTTAGCATTTTATATACTAAAAATTTGAAATAATTGTCTTGTTCAATAATAATTGCAGCAAATATATCTCTAATGCTCATATCAGCGTCTTCTAAAATATTTTGCAATTGCTAAATGCTAATTTTGAAACTACCGAGATAAAAAGGTACTCACAGACTTATCTTAAATATCAAATTGAAGTACAATCGGCACTTTATCTCAGTGTTAAGCATCAATACTGGTTATAACGACTCCGAGTTTAATCGTGCTCAATACGATTTTTTTTGTATGATTACGACGATTACAAGTACGGAGATTATCGTTCTACACGACGTTACCTTGCTTTGATACTTCCTCGAACAACCGCGATACGGAAACGTGAGAAACACACGCTAATAAAATGCCCAACGACGCTTATCTTAGGGCCGTAAAATAATCTATATTATATTAACAACATAAATAATCGTCACCGAGAGCACTGCGGTATGCCTTGCCGTTCCCTCACGCAGGATGAGGAAGATGTGTGCACCAGGTACAAACTGGTCAGATGAAGCTGGAACGAGGGAGATCGCGTGGAATCTCATGAGACTAACGATGCTCGATGATTCTCGATATCCCCGTTAAAACGGCTCCTATACGAAGCTATCGAAGCCGGTTTACGACGCGTCCGAATCGAACTTTTGCGATTGCGCGACGCGGCATAATCGTTACGTAGGGACATAGCGCCGGTTTAACCAGTCTCGATAAGATCTTTCCCAGGCTAAATATAACGTCACACCGGCTAAATCCGTATCATACTTATCAGGAGGAATCGATCGGACATACTGAATGCATCCGTTCTAATAATTTCTCGAATGATCGTCGAGTAGGACGGCAACACGTAAATGGTCAGGCACTGATAAAATGTGATTCTTCATTTAGGATAAAAGAAAATAGAACTCAAAATAATTTCAGAGATTTAATTCGGTAATCTAAATAGAATGTTATCTTAATATTTAATAACTTAAATGTTCAGATAATTGATTTAGATACAGTTTGAATAATCTAAATAGCTTTGATCCAGAAATTTAAAAGCAATTCAAATTCGAAAATAATAATATATGGTTTAATCAAATGTATTGAAATTAACACGCGTTCTCTCACAGATCTCTCAGAATTCAAGGCGTCATTCATTACAGGATTCCACACTATGATTTATTTATACTGAACGTGAAACTTAATTCGGAAATCCGGATATAATTCTGGAAATATTTAATAGTATAAGTGTCCTTAAATGGGATATCGTTCGAATGATCTAAATAGTTTCAATCAAGGAAGATTTAAAACAATATTTTTTTCAAACACACACATAGAAAGAATAATTTTTGTTAAAGTATTTAAAAATTTTGTTAGATATAAATCTGAAAATAATTTTATTAGACTATAAAAATAATTATGTAAAATCTCAAGCATGATGAGCAACGTTGCAAAAAGTTTTGACATTCTAGTAATCAATTTGAATGTCCTGCATAATTATTTTTATAATCCAAAATTATTCTCAGATCTATATTCAGCAAATTTTTAAATACTTCAGCAAAACCATTCTTTCTGTGATTACATTAAAATATGCATTTTCATAGATCTCCCTAGAACTTAAAGCATCATTCATCAAAGAATCGCAAAAACACTGGGTGGGTGGTATCATATTATCTGTCCTAAATATAATATCTTATATTTAATATCATCTTAAGTACAGTTAAGATGTCACGAATCAATATTAGTATTTTAAAACTTTATTATTTAAATTTATTTAAGACAGTCTTAAGAGCGGATTGTAAATGTCCTTTCTGAACTGCATTCATATTGACTTAATATCGTGCTACCTGAAGATCATTTTATCGATGATGACGATTATTTTGCTCGATCGATTCGGGAACAGGTTTGTGATAATAAATGAAGTCAAGGCAGTCAATGATATATCCTCAAGCTCCATATGATATAAGACCAAAGTATTTCAATCATAGGGTTGGCGCACAATCCGTGCAACTGGCAATACGAAGCAAAAAGAGAATCGAGATTTGTGTCAGGGTGTCTGGGAATTATGGTCGAAGTGGTACGCTTGAGTATATCAATATTACACATTGATCCGATAAGCAAGCAGCTGAAGATCTCATATCGCCTGAAAGCGCCGAACTAACGGTTCGCCCCATCGCTAAACACGAGAAATCAATTATTTTGCTCGAACATTACCGTGACCTTTATTGACCAGGAATTACAATCGACCGATAGATTTGCCACAAAATACGCACGTTTTACTTCTAGACGTTGTCTTTGCGCGTGGGAATATAGTTGTGTGTTAGACCGGTATGAGAAACGACTCACAGGCCACGATATGCGCAATTATTCGATGTGAATAAATTTGCGGGCGATTTCCGAGACGATCGATTCGTCTTTACCGTATGACTTTTCATACGCTCTGACACAGTGATGGTCGAGCTCATATAAGCTAGCCCGTTAGATATTATGAGCCCGCGAGATACGAGGACGGGAGAAAGGAGAGAGTGGGAAAGACACTGTCGGTTCGTGCCGTTATATCAAATCCAGGTCGTTGTATGTGCCTCTAAAACATTGGGAGCGCTCTTTAATTTACATTTTTGTCTTTCTCATGGCACTCTGCCGAGTAATTAATACTACATTTTTTATATCTAATTTATAATTAATAAATATATTATTGTAATATAAATTAATCAATGAGAGAGAACAGAAAAGGGACGGATCCAATTTTGTACGAAAATAAATTTTTCTTCTTATTGATCTTGAAATGGGTGGGTACTTTCAATAAATAGGGCACTTGTCTCAGGCTTCTAAGATTTAAAGGATAGTGAAAATAAGTAATAAGTGTAGAAAGGGCACTAGCATAGGATTTATCTCCTTTCAATATTTGACGAAAATGGAATGTTATATTTTATAAAATATAGAAGCTTTTCAGAGAGATTTTCGAATGGCCAAACGACTAAGCTTGAAGATCAACTAATATCTTTTGGTTGCATCAAAATTAATTTTAATTTCGATTCAATTTACTTTTTCTAATTCTTAGAATCAAAAATATAAATAGTAAGTTAAATCAAGATTAGAGTTCATTTATATTGAAATGAGCATAACAAAATATTTTTATAGCGTTTTTAAGTATTTTGTGTAAATTATTTTACACTATTTAACATAAAAAGAAATAATTATCGTTTAACATAATTTAAGATAAATAAAATATCTTCAATTAGTAGCGTATTATAAAATTAAAAAAAATTTTTTCTTACCAATATTAAATATAGAAAAGATGTTAGTTCAAGTTTGAAATTTAAATTTTTCATTTAATAGACAAGCATTTTAGAAATTAAGAACACTTTAAAAATATTATTGAATGTCATGTTTAAATTTCCAAGTTTGTTAGTTTTTTCTGCTGGAATTAAATTAATAGATTTTTATTAAAATTAAAAAATATGATAAATATGCTCACTCATTACAAAATTTTATGTATTTGCTGTATAGAAATCTATAAAATAGAATAGAATAGAATTTATTGCACTTCAGCGTATTTACAGCCAAGAAAGGGACTTGATTTACATAAAATTCTTAACTCATTCATACATCCATACTTCGTCCGCATGTTCCTGTCGCACATACATTATTATAAAAATTTTTTTTAAATTATCCCTTTACTTCCTTACTTTTCTGGTTAAACCTTCTGACTAGAAATCTATAAAATAATAACCAATTATATTGAAAAAATATTATACATTTCTAACAAGGTTAGATACATTTTAAAATATAATAATAAAAAAATAAACAATTAAATATGCATTTTTAATTTTTTTTTCTTTATATTATGTATATATTTGATATTTCTCTCTGAAAAGGAAAGTTTAGCAATTTTGCTATGATACTAAAATTCTGTCGCGTAATTCACGAAGACCGGAAGGCGCAATGCCATCACACGGTACTACCTTAATTGCAAGATGAAGATAATCATGCAATTGAATCTCAATGCCTAATTACAACGAAGTCGCGATGAAGAACGCATTTCTGCTAAGAAGGATGGTGAATTGTCGTCATCGTCGTCTCTAGAGGCGGATCTCAGTTCATTAGACATAAGAAAGAAAGACGGTGTACAGAGAGATCGACAGTGATAAGTGTACATCGCTGGTCGCAAACACTTACCGGAGGTAAACAAAGGCGAGTTCTCGCCTAGGTGACAATGAACTTGAAAGCCCTTAAGTTACATTAACAGACTCTCCGCGCGACTTCAGACGCATCGAAGACGTCTTGGACGGACGTGATTTCGTAATTATGCGGATCCCGTAGACGAACTGTCTCTGCTATCGAGTTTTTCTCTCCTTGTACGCGTCTCTATTTTCTTTCTATCGAACGTGCACGCGTTATGCATCGGTGAGCGAAATTACACAACTACATTTCTCTTTATTTTCTCTTCTTTTATCTCTCAAATACTCGATTCCCTTTTACGCAAAGATAAAAGCAAACGCTTATGAAATGCCAAAGACAATTACATAATGCACTGTATTTGTAAAAAATAATTATACCTTGACTCTTCTCAAACAGTATAAAATGTGCTAAATTTTATATAATAATCGCAGGAAATTTAAATGTTTTATAAATAGAAATTAGACCAATAGCAATAAATCAAATAAGAGAAATTATCCTAGAGTAACAGTCCCAATTACTGTGCCTGTGCCTATTAGTGCTTTTATATTTTGATAAATCATAAAGAAATTTAGCAATTAATAAGAAAAAATATTTTTTTTGTTAAATTAAATTAATAATGCGTACGATATCGAAGATAATATTTTATTTTTTGAATATTAAAATATTTTAAATATTTTTCGAAAGATATGAGGAATTTATATGAATCCAGTAATACGTACCGCAAGATTTTTAACTTGTCCCTATTAATGTGCCCTGTATTGGAGCTGAGAATGTTGTATTATGAGTGTACATTGAAATAAATATAATTGAAATAATGATTTATGTAATATTAACTTCAACAATTAGCTTATTACTTGTTTTAGTAACTATGTATTAAAATGAGTTAAATATGTGGATATGCATACAAATTGGGGACACATTAATAGGGCCATCGCCGCTTGGAGAATTCACTAATAGGGACCAAAACATGTTTTTTATTTTTGTCAAAAACATTATAAAGTATTAACATTTTTTTAGATTAAAGAAATATTATAAGAAAAAGAAATAGTTGAAAAACCGATATTGATTGCAAGCAGATAAAATTAAAACTACAATATTTAATAATTAATTTAATAAGATAATTAATTAAATAAAAGTAATAAGCAAATTGGCTAAAAAGCACATTAATAGGGACAGTTACTCTATTTTGGATCGAAGTAAATGTTGGTGCTTAATAATAGTATTCACATACATGTTTTATAAATATATTCTTTTGTTGTATAACCTACTAGCTTCAGTTTGTATGGCTTGAAACGCAATTATAAATTAAAGCTGGAAATAACATTACAAGTTACATTGATCATCAATTTAATAATAATAAGCTTAAAACAAAAGCTAATAAGCTTAAAACATTACAAAAAAATTATTGCGAAAAATATTAGCCAGGATTTGAATCTGAAAATTCTCAATTTTCTGCAAAACGAGCGTCTTATCAATTCGAAAAGTTTTATCAGCACTTTGTTTTTCTAACCAAATTTATCAAGATGCAAAAACTGAAAATGACAGTTTAGCACAATTTTAATCAAGATGCCAGAGGGACTCACTAGCTCGCAAAAATATCCGACTTCGTGGGCGAGCGTTCCGCGAGCGCGGTTGAGTTATCGATTCAATACGCATTCTATTTCAGAAACGTAACCGCGCGGCGATTTCCTGGCCAATACACCCTCCCCTTTCCTCCGCATTGTGTATCGTCCGAGCATATCGCGATATGCGATTATCATTCATCGGTGGCTAACAGTATCCCGGGACTGGCATCACGGGGAGGCATCAGAGTATCCGACGCTTCCCCCCTTGATGCACCTACATATATACCTGCTTGCTTCCTCCCGATCTTATCGTGGCCATACTGTGAGTAGTACCTGCTGATATTTTACTGTCAACCGATGCTTCCGAACCGTTGTCCTAGGATCAGATTGCCCACCGACATCAGCTACCGGGAAATCACGAATGATACGGGAGATGCCTACCGTCCGCTTCTTCGTCCTTTTTCTCTTTCGAATGCGCTGTTAACTCTTACAAACTACCAGCTAGCTTCTATTAAAATTGATAACTATCTCACAAGATGATTATAAACAAAAAAATTTAACTATTGTATCATATACTTATGTAACAGACTTCGCATTCATATGTGGCAGCCGAAGATAAACACATAAAAAACAGAAACGCGATCTATTACTCTCTTTGTCACATATTGTGATTTGTCACATATTGTGTCTATTACTCTCTTTGTCACAATTAAACAAGAAAAACATTTGACTATACTCTCTCTTACTAATAGTTCTCATGTTTTCAATGACAGCGCGTAGTGTCATTAATTTAACTAAAACAATAAATTATTTTAAATGTGAAGCGTCATTACGGTCTGAATGTTAAGATTCTTATCTTAAGATGTTAATTAATCTTACAGTTTTTTAAGATTAATTTGGGAAATTTGGGGGATTATTAATATTTCAAATTGATTGCGTTGAAAGTTCGACAACGCAATTATCATTTCTGAAATTAATTCATTTATATGAATATATATAATAGTTCAACATCTTAACATTCCGTAGTGGCGCTTCGTAATTAAAATATTATAACTATTTAACATAAATGGTCTTGTTTCAATCTTATTGTTTAAAACAATAAAATTAAATAACTCCATTCTTTTATTTTAACGAATGAATGACTACTTCATAAAGAGCATTACAGAAATATCATAATCTTATTAAGTATATCAATTTGCTGATAATAGTTAATAAATTAAGTTAGCTATAACATGTACATATTTTAATGTAAATATTCAAGTATGATAAATTTTTTTTAAATAATACGTACAGTCTACAGTGCTAATTCGCAATTTATTACGTGATATAATTTAACTAGAGAATACAGATATTAAATATAACTCAATTTTATTTTATTACTTACTAAGTGCATATATTAATATAGACGTTGTTATTTTGAAGTTAACCACAGAAATGGCTTGATTTCATTTTAATATATATGGAAATTAAAAATAACAAAATGTAATTTTTTTACTTCAAGGGATTGGCTTACCATTGCTCCTTTGATATCTAACAACAAAATTCAAAAAATCAAATAAATCTTCTTTCTCTTTTTTTATTTATGTGTTACATAAGTCACGTAATTGTCTATAACGTCGTTAATAGATAGTCAAGAAACATGCGTCATTTTTAGCAAGATATGACTAAGAATATTGCACATGCACTCAGGTCTGGTTTTACTCGGCACGTTCGTGGCTGAATAAATAAGCACTTTCCAGAATAACCACTGATGAAAAAAGTAAGCAAGTAACCTGCTACTTGTTTCACTTCGCTACTGATTGCGCATAAACCCGTTGTTTCCGACTCGTCACTCTTCCGCATTGCCCAATCCTTATCTTCTCTCGGTCTAACAGCGTGTTTTCGGTTTCAACGAACTCTGAGGAGGAAGAACTCTCCGTTTCCACGAGGTGCGTCATTCACGAAGAGAGTCAATGTCCCGCACACTTTTATTACATGTTCGGGGGACCCACATAGTGGATCTCTCTCTCGTCACCTTCGTCGTAATCGTCTGTTTGTTTTTCGCACACCTTACCAGGATGTTGCTTCGTGTCCATGAGACGATACAGTAAAACGCACTAGGCAAAATAGATTATTGCGAGCAAGAGGTCGATGGCCGAACCATTCCGCTTTGGGCGTGAACATTACGAGTCTCTCGTGTGTTACATTGATAGTCCCAAATTCTAAATTCAATCGGAAAGTTGGAAATCTTATCTGACGGCAGAGAAACATCGCGATTCTTCGCGAAACTCGCGACCCTTACTCGTCTCAGTCGCGCGGCGCCTTCGACCGGCCGATTCGCCGATTCGCCTCGGATGTCAATCCGGATCTCGCGAAAGCGTCACGGCATTGAACGCGACCCTTTATACGCGTAGATACTTGTGTCCCAGGTAAAGGTTCGTTCCAGAGGCAGCGCGGAAAAAGCGCGCAAGACGCGTTCCGAGAAGCGCAGTTCCTCCGAGAGCGGCATTCATCGCGACTCCGCTCCGTCTTTCACATCGTTGAGGCGTTTTTTCGCGAAATCGGATTTGTGCAGCGACGTTTCTTGCAGCTCCCTCCGACCATCGCGATGTCCATTGTTCGTCGTCGAGGGCGAAAGAAAACGCTCGTTAAAGATGCGCCCCGGCCTTCGCCGGGCGACCGCGACGAGGGATGAGGACCAGCAAGAAGGCGGCTCGAACGAGGCGATTTAATGGCGATGCCAATTGCACTCGCGGATAATCTACGACTGGTTTATCGCCGCTGAAGAAACCAATTGTGCAAATGGCTTAATCACTGAGAAGCCAGAAATCACTCGTGGCGAGGAACGGTTCTCTCTCCCGTTTGCGACTCTTTGTTTTAATTCATAACGGTAACACTCTTAACATCCGTATCTCCAATTACTTAATTCAATTTAAATTCTTTTTCAAAAGCATTTCTCTAATTCAAGCATTTCTTTTTGGTTAATGCAAAAACAAATATTTATACACGCGTATTTCACGTTTCTGTGAAGCAACACCAACCTGTTTCTCCTCGTGTTTGCTTCTTTCCATAACTCGACTCGGTGTATGCCGTAATATTTCCTTCATTCTAATGAGAAGTAAGAAATGATTATGATGACTCGAGAAAGCGGAGCATTTCAATGCTGAATGATTCCATCCAGCAACATCACGTGATTCTCGTATATGTGCACCATCCGCCGTCTCGGAAGCCAGCGGCCGATGGCGTCGGCCGGTGCGAAAATCGAATAATCGTTCCACCATAATGTAACGTCGTACCGGTTATTGGCTACGCATCGCGTGGATGCTCTTTTCTCGCGATGGCGATCGAATTACTCGGTAAAAATTGCCAACGTAATTGGTTCTGGACGATCGACGATCGTAATTACCGGTAACCGGATGATTGAGGTAAGAGAAGAGGTCTTGGCAGGTCGTAAAGAGCAGTTTACGTGCTGAGAGCACGATGTTGTACACGCACTTGAGCGTCACTTGTAACAGCAGAGGCGAGAGATCAAGATCGATAACGTCCGATACGAGGAGGTGAAGATCAACGACTCTCGACGCCGACACCGAAACGATCGCGAGCATAAACTTGACTATTGATCTAGATAAACAGCTCGATTCCTTTCAACTCGCGACTAGTCTCAACTGATCGCGATAGTTTGATAAACCTATATCCTACCGAAAGTGGTGTACGCAGGTATCGCAGGATTATTATATCCATGATCGTCTTAACTATGTGACAGCTTGGAATTGCACCGCTCCGCCAACCACTTATTAATATGCTTAATGCAACATCGTCTCAATATACAGAGAAGGGATCTCTACCCATCCGAACGATTTTAACCGACCGATCTTGTTCCAGAGGATCGAGAAATTCAGGACGCATGTCGGAGCGATGAAGGGAATAAAATGAAATCGCGCGTTTTACGGATAATCACTGCACCGTGAGAATTACCGAGAAATCCTGTGGTCCAGGAGGTGCAGATTCTTCTACAAGTCCATAATCGATCCTTCTTGTCCGTGAAGTTTTTGAAAAAAGTTAACGACATCCACACGAATCGATTTGCGATTCACTGCCCTACGCCGAGTCGCGGGAGTCGCTGCTTGAAAATGACCTTTGGTAATCCAAGTCTTCTCTCTGAGATGGTTTTAGTGAATCAATAAGAGAGTCTCGCACTATTAAGCATCTCGAATAGTGTAGAACAGTGAGCGATTATTACGACGAGACTCTTTATCGACCGATTGATGACCTACGAACTCGCAATTATTATCACACGTACATATCACGAAACTACAGATTTACAACGCGATATAACTATAATCTTCCATGTAAATACCGGCTTTGATTGATTCGAGCGCGGATGAAGAACCGCCGTCCAAAGTGCCGGTCGACGTAATCACTGTTATCCAGCGGGCACGACGTTGAGAAATGATTTTTGCTCTGTTCTCCTCGCGTCGTAAATATGCAACGCGGGGGATGTAACGTAAAAAATGTTTCTTAACGCTTACAATAACATGCGGGCGTATACTCGACGTGGTTTCGATGACTCCGTGATCATTACGAGGAAATAAGGGAGACGGGTTTTATCTTTACGGTTCAATCTTTCGCATGGAATCATCGAGTCAAGGGTGGCCGGATCACTGGCGATAAGAGATAACGGGTTGAGACGCGCCGTGCTAGCTCGAGTGTTTGCTTATCGGTACGCCGTAAGCGAAAGAAGACGTTTTATCCGTTACAGTTCGAACGTTCGTACCATTCAACCGTGAGCGAAGTCGCAGTTCCGCACAAGTTGTACAAATATGCAAACATGAATAAATTAGAAGAAATGAATAATTTTAAACTATTCATAAATTCATACAATGAACAAATAATTACACTGTGTTGCAAGATTTCTGTTTCTCAGCACCTGGATGGTCTTACGTATTTTTATAATACATAGATTATAACATAATACATAGAATATAAAGTAAAAAAATTTCATCACTTATTTTTTGAGAAATATCAAGAATATTATTTTAAAAGAAATTACAAATTTAAATAATATATAACTTTTTTTCTTTTACTTTACAGTAAGGAGTAAAATACATAACGCCATTCAAGTACTGAGAAACGAAAATCTTATAAATCAGTGTAATTTTTTGACATTAAAAATTTCAATTAAATATTGCAAATTTTATTATTCTAATATATTACTTAAAATTGTATATGAATAATAAAAAACAGGCTTAATATTATTTATTTTCAAAACATATATTTCAAAAAATATTTACAAATGTCATAAACAATAATACAATATATTACTTACATTATTTGCGTTATTATATAAAAAATTCAAAGTGAAGTTTCTAAAAATTTAAGTGATGGATTTAAAAAAAAAACACATTTTTTTCAATGTAAAAAGTCCTATAAAAAACATTTGTTACTTATTAAAAACCAAAAAACTGTTGCATTGTATTATTATTATCTTACACGCTTCTGCAAATACATAAATATAAATGTGAGCTTTCATAAAATACAATATTTATAAATGTGCAATAATATGTGCATATATATTACTTGATTATATATTTTATATACCTAACATGATAAATTATATCACGTATAATTTATTCAAATGATGAATGTAATATTTGATATAATAGATATATTCGCTACATTGATATACGCGCTACCGATTCTCTCATAAGTCTCCTGCAAATGTGCTCCACGCTGTGAGTTTCTCGGCATTCGAAGCAGCCGCAGGAAACATCGAAGAGCCCGCGTTCCAAGGCGACTCCATAAAGTATTCTCGAAGGGACGTCAGGTGAATTCGCCTCTCTACGAAACTACACTGCTACAAAGTGGCAAGCTTTCTAGAAAGAGAGAAAGAGAAAGAAAGAGAAGAACGCCGGCTGCTGTGCCGCACTCTGTACTCTCAATCCTGATTCCACGAAGTCATGCGATTCCCGACAAAACGAGTCTACGAGTGATAAACTTACCTGGGAAATTAACTAGTCTCGAGGGAGAGAGCACGTTCTAACTCGTTACAACTCGGTATTCAACTCGGTATGTGCTTGTCGGCGAATATAAACCGGCGTATAAACAATCTCTATAAAGTTCCATTTTCACAATTTTATTGTAAGTATTATTACCTTACTCACAGATTTAATAAAGAGCTCTAGAATTTTTCGGGGGAAAAACCGGAATTTCATCGAGTATAAGGAAATTCCTAAAATGAGATGTTAACTTTGCAATGGTTAAACAACAAACGGACGCCTCCTCACGCCGCGATTTTGCGAGAGATCCTTGCATTTTTTTTTACCATAACAATTCCGTTCAATCATCAAGAATGTTTACAGAAGAAATGTATCTGACGATACAAGCGCGTAGCGGTTTCAAGAACAGTTAAATGTATTAACTGCCGAGAAAAAAAATTAATTTCCCTGATTGTTTCGAAGAATAGATTGTCGACTATCTCTTGTCTCACGCACAGTTCTAGGACTAAATAGTATCGTTCAGTTACACGACGAGTACGTGAGTAGAACGAAACAACGAGAAATCTTAAAATCGTGCTGTATCGTAAGGACGAAAAACTACGTTTATACTTTCGTTCTTTGCTTCATTCTACCGTAATGTACTTTTGTGATAAATTGGATGGAAACGTGCTTCGTGTGTTAAGAACGCGTGACGTACTTGGCAAAGAATATTCTTAAAGATATTCATCGACGTATAACGTAACAGCGAGACTGTCAAGGAGGGAAAAATAGAGCTGAAGAAATTCGATTGTGACCTGGTGGCTTTCAATGAGAGCAAGAAGTATATACGTGAAAAAAAAAACACATGAAGGGACGTATTGTCTTGACTGGAATCTCACAATGCACGTGCCCTGTATAATAAATCTCGGCAATGTTAGCCGTGGATTCTTCGCTGTTCTTCTTGCCGCATTTCTTTCACTGGTACTTGAATCACGTGGTAATTGCCAGCAAATATTTCTCGCGGCATCAGCTGAATAACGAGTAAAGAAAGAAGATTTACTGTGGATAAACAGACACGATTGGTCAATAAGCAGAAAAGATCCCGTCGCTGTGTAATCGCCCTAATTAATTTGAGCTCATTATACAATATGTTGCACAATTCTCGATTACGGGGATGTCTTGTAGGTTTCAGACGGAAAATATTATATTTTATAAGCTTGTATTTTGTTAAAATCTTTGTACGTTAATAATCGTCATTTACCGATAGCTTTCCGAATAGCAATGGGACCTCACGACGCGACGCGGCGATCTGCACGAAGCGTCGAAGAAAGACGGTGGATACGACTCTAGCAGAGAGTGTTTACTGTTCGGTCGGGTTGTAGATCGCCTCTATCTTTGATCTGGTCTCCCTTCTGACCGAGCTCAACCTGAATGGCAAAGAGGAACGAGCCACATTGAAGATCCCCACGTCACACGACCGCTACTCATCAGAGAATTTACAATCGTGCGACGTTCATCCTTTATTGGTATCGGCATTCGACTTACATAGATCGCAAAATTCGCGTGGAACGCGCGGCCTGTGTACTCTTGATCATGACCTCGAGCAAATCTCTTGGCAGGAAGCATATCGATGTGAGTTCGATTACCTCAGTCAAAGAATTGCATAAATCTTTGATTTTAAACAAATCGTTCGATGATGATTTATAAGAGAATAAAAAAATAACCTTCGATAAAAACGGAGATTAAATTATTGACGATATATTGTTTTTATTTTTAAATGGACATATTGGATATGAGGCATTCAAGTATTTGTATGATTCCTTGTAAGAAAGCCTTGTAAATTCCATATATCTTAAATTAAAAAATATATCTATATTATTGTCTAACTATGTTCAATATTCGTTTTTTTTTTGTAAAATATATTATTTATTAAATATTTTATTTAATTCTTTAATTTAATTATTTATATATTTATGTATTATAGATTTTATGTTTTAAACAGCCTTGGCTATAAATATAAAGTATCATCAATTAATGTGGACTTTCTATATCTACCGAAAAATAAATTAATATTTTAAAATAAAATTCTTTTTAATTTATTTTTCGGTAGATATAGAATTTTATTAAAAAATAAAATTTGATTTTTGTTAAATTTTGTTATTATTTTTATAACAATTTTAACATTTTATTATTACATAGTCCTCCTTTAGCTTATATTACTGTGTTTATCAAGAAAATGCAATAAATTGAGGATTTATATTTATGGCCAAGGCTGAACAAGATTTGAATATATTAAAATTTTTTATCTCTCGTGTAGCCCAACCGAGTACTTGGTATACTCACTTGCGTCATGGGAACCCCGTTCGTTTTCATTGACGAGCGAAGAAGACCTGTTCTTGTACTCTCGAGAAGGATCGCGGATTCAAAAGTCTCTCACGACGTTTATCCGAATATCTGCATACGTAATAATGAGTGTTCTTGTTGAATACACGCGACATTATTCAACACTTTGCACACCTATGGACCGACGCGTGGGCGAGCTGGACACTACGAATGCGCCCGGGTGACAACCCGTTTCATCCCCGAGGAACAACCGAGGTTCGATGAACTTTTAACCAGTTCTCAGATTTATCGTTATTCCGTGCGTTTTGTTGCGACAAAACATTGGAGTCGACGAATAACTTGTTGGCAGATACGACTGGAAGGTATAATTTAAGACGTGTTATTTACAATCGTACAATGATTTACGGAATTTGAGTATTTCGATATAAAAATGCTCGGACGGGAGAAGACGAGTATGGTACCGTTATCATCGGACACGCCGTTGAAGAAGGAATTATTAAACAAGAAATTCATGAAATTATGATTTATTCGATAAGAACACCTGTGTCTCGGCAGATCATATTATTGATTTATCGTGCGCTTACATTACATCATCATTTCGTAATTCTCTGCCATCGCATGCCGAATACCAGTAATCAAACAAACTCATTATCGAAATTTTATTGCATTTTAATGAAAAATAATACAGGTAGTCATCCTAAAGACATAGTCTAATTTAATTATCCATTTTAATCATTTTGTTTTATTATTATATTATATTTTTTATTATACTATTAATTCTCGCTTTAACTAGTAAATAAATTAACATATATTTTCTATATTTTGAACCACAGAGAGTCCGCCCAAAAATTATCTTTGCTTTGCTTAGAATGAACTTTGCAATTGTTTTGCTTAAAATGAACTTTAATTAAAATATATTCTAAAAGCAAAAGTATTGAAAAACGATCAAAAGGAATTGAAAATTGAAAATTGAACATTGAAAATTGAATATTAAAATAGATATATTCTTTAAGAAATTACATACATTTCTTTTTCAATATAATGACACAGGTCTGTTAATTCTTATTATATTTTTACTATGAATTTCTAACTTGTGTCACTTAAAGAAGACTGAGAGTCGTATATAATTTTTTAAAAAACATCTACTTTAACATTTCATTTTAAAACACCTTTCTAGTCATTGACCGATTCTCAATCTTTTGCTTAGCAATTTTACGAGCGACTTTTTTTAACTTTCTTAATTTACATTCTAAAAGTTTGTCGATTCCCTCGCAGACTATCTTATATTTTAAAGAATCAGAATCCTTCAGAGATTCACATTCCTTCACAATCAAAACTAAATAATTATTAAAAATAAATCCACTTTTCCAATAATTCCAAAGTTTGATTGATTACAGATAATAATCAAAGTTATGATCGATTATTTAGATGACGATCTTCCTTTTTAGCGTTCATTCCTACAAAGTGCACAGAACTCTGTTCGTCTCAGTGAAAAGACGGCGAACGGTATTATCTGGCCGATGTTTCTTGTATCGTTAGACATACGTCCGATTATTCTTCGTAGAAACGAAAGCGGAGAAGGGAACTGTGCGCATTATAACGCGTCGGTGCATCGCGTGCAGGAGCATTGCGCGCCTGGAGGTCCCGTCCGAGGATCAGTGGATCAACGCTAGCAACGTCCAGGTCCAGACTGGGCGCCGCACCCCGCCGCGCGTCTCGAAAGAATCGCACAGTAAATTCAATGTCTGAAACCCGCCGGACGCGCTGAGCGAGCCGTCTTCTATTTGGAATATTAATTTCGACTCGGCACAGCCGCGACATAACTGGCATATCTCTCTTGATTATCAATGTAATCGGGAGATTCGTTCGCTTTATCGGAGATCGCGAATGTATCACTACGAATTCAATTTTCCGTGCTGTGCGTAAGCGAAAACGTACTCCACGTACTAACTGTTAAGTTTTTCTTGTATTCTTGGCATCTGTTGCATGCTGGGATTTGTCAGAATTTTATCAATCTGTATTCCAGGGCTGTGTATGGCGAATATTATATCTGAGCTATATTGTTGCTAAAATTATCTGTGTGAAATTTATCTATATTATCAAGCGGCAGATTCTAGCCTAAGAATCTCGAAAGCATATACTATACTATAAAGAATAATTTAAATTTTATAACCACAAGAATTCCATGAATGATTACACATTTCACGTAATTGAATAAATTCAAAATAGTTACCAACTGTAGTGGCATTGTTTTTATAATTAATCATAAGTATTTGCACATTTATTGTGTGTGTGTGTGTGTGTGTGTGTATGTGTGTGTGTATATCTCTCAGTAAATTAAATAAAGGTTTCTGATATTTATTTGTTTTTGCGCAATATAATTTCTCAAAATCTATTACTTTCATCAATTACTCCAAGTTTATCGCTGCATTGATCGTTGATCAAAACAATATCTACATATTTTAGATTTCCTTGCAAATGAAAGAATAAGTATATGATTGAAAGAAGATGTGGAATCTATTTCTATAGAAACAAAAATTTCTGTTGTGCTTCACTTACTTTTTTGTAAGCCAAAACGTCACTGGTTACATATAGTATTTCTTCACAGACTGATAGGTTTCGGTAAAAGATGATCGTCAGCATTTTATATATAAATATGACGTAATAATAACATTGCGTGTAAATATTTGACTTGTTACGCAGCATTCCAAGCAAGCGAGGCGAACGTTGCCGCGCACCTTGACCTCAACCCTTTCTCAGATCGACGTATGCGATCGCGGATAAATCATTAGTCACGCTTCTTTCCTTTTTGTTGATTTAACGAAGATGTGCCGCAGGAATGAGTAAATACACGTTCCCCGCGTATTTGCATAATTTCTGCGCGATATTACTTAGTAATTACAATCTGTCGATCAAACTTTATGCAACTTGAGAAATATAATGACTAAAGAAATGTATAAACCAATGTAAAACTAAATATTGCTGTCGAGCAATAAATTATCATTATCTTTAATACCTGAATTAATCGTTGTTTTAATCCTGCACTCAATGTTTATATGAATACATAAATATTGCATTCGAAGAAGCCTGATCAGTCTTTCAGCCTTACAAATATTGACATCGTTCTTAATCTTTAATAAAGCTGCATTCAATATTTATTATTACAATAAAAACCAAAGTATACACCCTTCTGCCTTTTTTATTTCATTTTAATTTTCATTCAGGTTATAATAATTCAGAAAAAAGAAATTTTATATAATTTTTTAATTAAAAGCTATAGAGAGAAATGGTGTTTCATACAAAATCCAACATTCTTTCTTCTCTAATTTATTGTCCAATGACAAGTTTTATTCTCGCGCATATAAATTTGTATCTCGATACATCGCGCGATCTCGGTCAGAAGAAAAAACAATGACATGGAAGAAACGTGACGCATAAATGTAATCGTTTGTAATTGTCGTTTGATGTGTGTGCTTCTTCTTTCCGGCGAGCGCAAGGCAC
Organism: Atta colombica; assembly: GCF_001594045.1. Taxonomy (NCBI): domain Eukaryota; kingdom Metazoa; phylum Arthropoda; class Insecta; order Hymenoptera; family Formicidae; genus Atta; species Atta colombica. The sequence continues at coordinate 127,966 of NW_017259417.1, forward strand.
GTATTGTCTACAGTACAAATGTTCACGCATAGATCTTCAAGTTAGGTAGTAGAAAAATGACGGCCTGTATTGTCGAAGGTGATCGGTACTCGTCTCGCAATTACCCTTAGTACTCGTTGGTCGGTCGAAACAACGATACGATCTCTCTCGTCGTTAAATCTCGCGCGTCCTTGCGGAGATGGTCGCGCGATTCGCCGTGCATAATTTACGTAAGTAGAAATCCATTGCGATATAATAGTAACTTATATCGCCTATGGTAGTTACTTGTACCGTGAGTACACGAGCGAATCGTTTAATCTCGATCGCCGATGAATTAAACGATCGCGGCGAGCAACGTTAAAACGTTCACAGCAACATCGTGTGATCGCATCTTGAGATCCCGAGACAGTACACGTCGTAGTGGGCTATTATACCATAATAGATATCAAATAAATATTAACGATGAATGGAGAATAAAAAATATCTATGAAAAATAAAAATTAACGTCTATGATTTGTATCCACATCTCACTTTTATCGATAAACGCGCGCATTCAGCATATACAGAGAATAGATAAAATAATCTTGGAACATCTTGGAAATATGTACAGTACTTATTTTATACATATACATTATATTTACTAATAATAGATTGGCCAAATTACTTTTAATACATATTCTGTCCTTGTTGGAATAATCGCATAATGCTTGAATACTTAACAATAGAATGTGATGTTCCTCTTTTAGGCTGTGTACTAAAATTTACTGCCAGTACTGAAAATCTATAGTTTATGTCACGTGCAAGATTTGCATCGAATGCTAGATTTTCAGTACTGATTTATAGATTTTCAATATTTTATTGACAATATGGAACAGCTTTAATTTTGGAACAGCTTTAGTAGAACATCAATTATTTATACATAAATGATATTAAAAGAGAAAATTTGCTTTTCATTCTAGTTTCCAAAATTGCCCTCTGTTCTTCAAAATTTCAATATCTTTTCTAGCCAATGCAATCGCCTGATTTAAATATCAACAAATCATTTATAGTTTTGATTTGAGTTGAGAAACAGATTTCAATATTTTTTTAAGCAATTAGAAGATATTCCACTAGAAGAATGCTATAACAAATTGCATTGTAATTGTTATACATTACTCAAGCATGTAATATTAAAGGTAAACGGTAGACCAACTTTTTGATAAAAATATATTTCCCAGGTATTCGCATTATTTTGTCTATCCCTTATAATTTACGTTATATATATCAAGAATCTCCAGAAATAAATGCGCGCATTTATTGATAAAAATAAGATATAAATACGGAATATTGTTGAAATTAGATTATATTTTTCATTTTTATATTTATCTATACCAAGCTAGTGAGAAAAATGTATGTAAATTTATGAGATCTTTGAATCTGCAAATCCGGCTGTATTGAAATAGATACTATCTCAAGTACGAAGTTAATGGAATGTTAAAGCTTATTCACACATTCGAAATAATTGACTTGGTAAATTATATCTGTTATGGGCTATACATTGTATATTATCTGTGTTATTCTTTTTTAACTCTTCCGCTTTCTCTTATTTTCGTTACCTTCGACGCGTGTTGTGATTACGGCAAATTATTACGGTTTCTTATCGCTATAGCGTGCGTAATTAATTTCTTGCCACCGTAGTGTCAGATTTGTTAAAATACCGATAAACACGTGCGAGAAATTACACCGCATACATAAACAAACTTTTCTGCGCTAGCCTCGCATTATCAAAGATCATATCGAGACACAGTTCGGGACTGTATCTGGTAAATAACATTCATATACTTACATCCAACGAAGAACTAAAGGCAAGAACCAATCATATTAAAGAATCGCTAACTACTAACTGATTAGTTTTCTTTGCTGAACGCAGCCATTGCCAGCGATGTGACTCCGGCGGGAAAAAAGTCGCGACATGATAAGCGTTAAAAATATACTAAACGTTTATCCGAAAGCCGATTCATTTCGGATTGTCCATATTATTTATTTTCATGCGTTAAGTAGCATCTATCGCGATGCGTCATGATCCTTTTTCATCCTTGAAACGCATTTTTTCGTCCTTGAAACGAGAAATACGGAGTACGGTGTTCGCAGAAGTCTTATAGAGCAGTAACGTCTCCCGGTTAATTGCTCGACTACGTCTCGCTGGCGCCGGATTGTACACCCTATAGAAATACCACCTTGTTGAAGTCGAGATCGCGGATTATTATCCGTGCGAGACGTTCTCCCCGACATGGATTAGCAACACGGATCATCGTCGTTTGCTCGACCGCGTAACGAGCAACTACTTTGCCTTGTATCGGAGGCGCTTTCTGGTAGAGGCTGAAGAAGACAAGAATATCTCCGGTCTTCACATTGTAAACGCTCTAAAGGCTGCTTACTACGTAAGGATATATCAAGAAGTTTTGTCTATCTTTTTATTAGATTGACCCTTTGGAATTGACATCAAAATCTGTAGCACAATTATTGATGCTAAATCTATAAAACCTGTTTAATTTATGTTGATTAAAATCTACTATTAATATTTATCACTATATGTATATGGTAAATCTATCACTAATTAATTTTTAGGGATCAAAATAACATAACTCGTATGTTAAGTTAAAAATGTGTGTATTTATGTGTGTGAATGCTAAATTTATGGGTCAATTCTAAGCAGAATCGTAAGACTCATAACGTGTTCTCGTAAAACTTGTAAGAATTTGTAAGCTACTATATGATTAGTATTCTAATTTTATATGTATATATATATATATCGTAAGATATACGATTTATTCATAAATATCTTGTAAATTTTACGGCTAATAAAAAACTGTTCGTAAAAATATTATATAAAGCATTTAAAAATTCTTACAAGTCTTACAAAAATAGGAGCCTAACAATTCTGCTTAGAATTTAGGCATCACTTTAATAACAATTTGTTATTAAACAACACTTTAATTCAAATTTGTAGATGTTACATAAAAAATATAATTGAGTGGGTCCGATGGATCGTCATTCGGAGAAATAAATATATAACATTAGATATTCAATCTTTTTATTAATTTCAGATTATATTTATTAACGAGATATTATATCCGTTTTCATATCAAGATAATAATATTTGCCAATATATAATAAACGAAATTCTGTAATGGACGCTATACAATAATTGTTGCCCAATTTCATCTCGATATAACTTTGAAATTAGAATAAAATGGCAAAAATATTTTATCAAGGTGACAATGGAGCTTTTTCGTCAACGAATCGCGAGGGCTGCATACAAGTAATTCTGGGTGAATAGAAAAACAAGCCTGACATTTCGGCGACTGGCGGTTGCTAATGAGACTCCTTTATGTTAATCGCTCGCGTGCTCGCTCCTACGGATCCGCTCGACTCATGAATTTTATCATAAAGCTCCATCATTTTCTACGTAGGCCATAAGTCTACGAAGGAACGGATTGAGTCGTCAAGGTGAGAAAGAGAGAGAGAGAGAGAGAGAGAGAGAGAGAGAGAGAGAGAGAGAGAGAAAGGGAAGAGAGAGCGTTCTTCTTTTCCGTATCAGGACGAAGTGTCGCCAGGACCTCGGTAGACCAGCTACCGCAGAAAAATCGAAAACGTCTCGTTCTCGAAGGCGAGGAGCACGACGATCCAGATAGGCAATGAACCGGTGGGCATTTTATTTTGACGCTATGGCCATCATCAGCTCGCGATAAAGAAGAGCCGTAAACTCGCCAATGAGGGTCCGCGTCCTGAACTGAAGTTACTATACTGTAGCCATGCATTCTGTTGATTTGCTGCTGCTTTCAGGATGATTAAGGAAGATAAATATGGAGCATCGAGCACATTAGCGTGCAAGTAAAGAGCTAGAGAGACCGGCGCAGTCCCTGAAGGTACGGCGCAATTTCTGAAGTACCTCGCGTAAGATCCAAGGCAAGAAGGCAAGAATACTTGGAGAGAAAGCATTGATGCACAAAAGTAATCGATAAATTCTTCACTTTTTGCGACTATTGGTGAAGTGCAATAAGATCGATTAGCGCTAACCTTGAATAAATTCTTGATTTCTAAAGATACGATAATTTCGCTTTTAAAGATTATGAAGATGTTTCCATGTTGCTCAAGAGTATTTAAGCTCTGTTTAACGGATAAATACTTACCTAGATCCTTGAATGTCGAAACCTCAAATTGGGAAATATATTTCACTTAATATTAATGTTACGCGTCTAGGCTTTAGATTCCAAGGCAGCGTATTCCACGTATATCGCGAGCATCAAAACTACACAAAGGAAGGACTTTTCTTCGTTGGATCTACAAATAGAAACGAGAAAGATAAAAGGGACATAAAAAAATCGTAGATACTTTTCGTTAACGAAAGCGCAGTATAAAAGCGCGACTCGAGCACAAAGGGAGAAACGTCCGTCCTGTATGTTCGCTATGTTCGCGTATAACAAGAGAGGAGCAAGAATTAAGCCGACGATACTTCGAAGGTCCTGACCTTGGCGTAACGAGCCACGCCGAGAAGACGAGAGTCACGCCCCGCCGTGAGAAAATTAATTGATATACATTTTTGTTCGGAGTTTCACATCTCTCGCCTCTCATCTTCTTTCTCTCGCTTTCCTTTTCTTTACTCTCTTCCTTCGCCTGGCTCGTTACTTATATACCGAAGATCGGCGCGCGGTCGCTACCGACCGCGGTGCAGCAACGCCAGCAACCTCGATTACCAGCGACGGCAGCAACAACGACAACGGCAACAACGAACAGCGGGAGTCTGTGCCGCACCGCACCACGTCGCGAAACTCGACACAATGGGCGTAACAAATGGCGGAGCTTTATCCCCGCTGTCGTAATAATAAAGTGGTAGATGCCGCAATCGTCTTTGCGGTCGATTAGTAATGATTATGCGCGATTAAACGGCAGCGATTACGGCCACCGCACTGGTTCGCCATAGAGCGGCGAGGAAGGGAACAGCCGCGCGCGAGCAAACGCGCGTCCTTGCAAGGATAAAGAGAGCCGCTGAACCTGGTGCAACCTGGTGCAACCGTCGACGCATCGCGCGCAAGTATTGCGCCGCACCGCACAAGAAACATTCCCGATTGTCTCTCGCCGTCGCGACTCGAAGATGCCCTCCCCAAGACCGATGGCATTCTATCAGGCGCGCATTTCGCGTTGGAATGAAATTAATCGCGCGCAATCACGGTCCAATTATGAGCGGAGCTGCGGGCTCGAACCTCGAATGCGAACGACTGCAGTCGAGGGCTTGAATGAAGGGAGCGATACAAGAAAGAAAATATGGCGATAATATGGCTCATGATCTGTGTTTCGATGGCACCAATGAGATGTATTGTACAATAATTGCAATGCTTTTCAAGAGAGACAAAGGTACTCTTCCAAGAGAATTGTAAAAATTCAGAATTATATTCATTATCAAATCAATGCACGGAACTTTTGTAAGTGATATGCACACTTCATATGTGTGGCTCGATAAAACACTCTCGTAAAATAAATTTTTATGAAAAGATAATGCTAAAAAATACTGAAAACATAGTTATGTATAATGTTAATGCGAATCCCTTTAAAATTCTGTTGTAATTAATATTGTCTCTTATAAAAGTTTTCTAATTTCTTAGATATCAAAATTGTAAAAACAATTATCACAACTGGTGTGATTTTTTTTTTTGATAATTAATGTTTTTGATAATTAATGTTTATCTATTACGAGGTAAATCAAAATTCTTTTTTGTATAATTTGTAATATCAAATTTAACGTGGTTTAAAAACGATTAGGTCGAAACCGAAATCAAAATTTCGGTTGGACTTTAGTTAAATGTAAATTATTGATGTTGAATTTCCTAAGAAATTGTAATGAGTAATATAGACCTTTTAATGAAAAACATTACAGGATATTGTTTTTTGTTAAAAATCTTTGCGGTATCATTTTAAAATGATTTGAGAAAGTTTCTAACGGTATCTGTGAAGTAGGGAAAAGTTTGTAGCAAATATTTACGAGAGCAGAACGCAGCAGTATTGCCTGGAGAACGTATTCATGAAAAGAAACTTTTAAATATGATAATATCTTAATACATTCAGAATATTCTATGAATTTAAGTTATTTGAACTTCATGGTTCAAATAGATCTGAAGAAAACCAGATTCTGTAAAAATATAAGGAAGAGATAGCTACTTTATCAGCACATTTAGATAATCATATCTTAATATAATAAGCATAATAATATCTTAATTCTCTTTTTATTTGCACAATTTCTTCCATTTTTTAAACTTTAATTATTTCAAATGTATTTTACATAACTTAAATTAGATAATAAATAGTCTATGATATCATTGACTTGAATATAACTAAAAAATAAAAATTATACAAAGAAACGAAACCTATTTTTTCTTCTATTTCTATTACTTTGTTCTAATCAATAGAAATGAATAATTATAAACTTTCAATGTAAGTTCAAACTTGACTACTTTAATAATGCCATAAATATGTCATTTTATTTAGATTGTCTTTAAATTATTCGCTTTCTATTTCTCCTTTGCCTTTAAATATCAAAGAGCACGATCGATATTAAGTTCACGTTAAAAGGATATCGTGACGTTAATGCAGCTATAGCATAATATTCTTAAGGTAGCAAATTCAATTATTTCAAAACCTAATGAAATTATAGTACGTTTGCCCGTGGCGGATAAGTAGATTTAGGTAGATGCGATGCTCGTTCGTCTGAAATAAATCACTTCAATCAACGATGGGATATCGCGCGGTTCCTATCCGAAGGAAGCTGCGGAGCTGTATATAAATCAGGAAATCGCTCCGGACCGCGTCGGAAATATAAACTTCAAACGAGAAACTTCTCGTAAGAGAGATGTATTTGCCGACTTTTAAAGTACTTAGTTACATGATCCAGCGACATGCCGGTCGCGGATGCCGAAGCATCTCGCGGCGCGGCGATCATCTCGCACAGTCATCAATGCACAATGACAGTCGTGCACCGCGTTCCTCGTTCTTTCCCTTTTCATCTCCGTTTCGCGATCATACCGCGCATTAATCTTAAAATTATAATTCGCGCGCGATGATTTATTCGCGATGTTGCATGCGCGCTCGTGCGTCCTCGATTATTCCGGAAAAGTGAGCACGTATCATTCTCGAGTAGAGAGTCCTTCGTGTTCCTGCGTGTCTAAATTTGTATACGCTTGTGAGACGAAGCGAGTGAGTACCATCCGCGCAAGAACACCTGCGTCGCATCGCCATAACGCATAGCGCGAGTCGAAGCTGACAGGTGAATATCAACGTCGATTCAGTGACACGCAATCCAACACCAGTAAATCGAAGACACATGTGCTCGTTAATCACGAAATGTACGGTCATTTGTTGGAGAAGGGAAAAAGCCGACGATGACGAAAAACGAAAATCCTCGATGAGAAACGACTTAATCCTGCATGCGTGTCGCAGGTGTAATATGGAAAGTATCGTATTTGACAAGCACACTGATTGTGCGAGAAAAATTTTTGGTATTTGTAACTAAAATTACATGTAAATTTTGATGTAATAATTAATCGTAAACAAATAAGATTGTGTTTCTTTTTTTTTTAAGTTTTCATTCTTTTTCTGTAATTGATTTTAAAATGATAAGTTTTGAATTATATTATTGTTGTAACAAAATGAGCAATACATATATTTTATCAACAAATATATAGTTAAGACAACCAAAAATGACACAATTATTATATATAATATTATTTATTAGTATTATATATTATTACTATATTATATATATTCTTTTTATAGAATACAATGTAATTTCATTTACACATTGAGAAAAAAGTTTTAATATTTGTGACTATAATTGCATAGTAAAATACATAAATTATTATTATATTAGATTAAAAACATCTTTATACAGTTGCTATAATGTTAGTATTAATTACTATATATTTATAATTCTATATACCAAAATAATATAAGGTTGTAAACGATTATAAAATTATCATCACAAATATTAAAACCTTTCTCTCAGTATAATTATTTTTCTTATATTCATTCTCCATCTTTATCTCTTTTTTTACCTCTTTTTAATTCAAATCAAGAACTTAATCTGAGGAATATTATATTATTTCTTAGATTAAGTTCTCGATTTTTTTAATGTCGAGTCATATTATTCTGATGACTGCAGTGCACGCGTCTCGAGCATGAATCCGCCGATTAGTAGTAATTACAAATATTGCTTATTAACACGACAGCAAGGAGAACAGGTTCTTTTGCAAATAAATGGTAATCATTGACCTCTATATGTAATTTTTAAACTACAGTAATACGTAATCTTTCAACGAAGAGGTCGATAAATCTCGATTTCCTCGTGTTATCTCGCGCAATTAATCTCTCGCGAAAAGCTCATGTACTGCAGAATCGGATTTATCATAAAATTATTTATGACAAAACAATGTTTTAGATTCTATTTTCAAGTTTCATATTCCTTCAATATATTATTTTTTATCGAGTTTCTTCTCATCAAAATGCATAATAAAAAATAGAAAAAATTCCTTATGTTTTTAACACCAAGATTTTCTGATAGAGTTTATTCCTTCACTATCGCTTCGTCTTGAAATATATGAAAAATATGAAAGAGAATTCTCGAAAGATTATTTAAATTCAATTCAAGAAAGAAGATTAAATTTACAGCTATATTGATAACTGTGCCGAAGAGACAATGAAATGTGATACTGTTATAAGTTATAAGTATTGCTCTATAAAGTCGCATAATTTTACGATCGCCGATGTTGAAAGGTGATGTTCACGTCCGCCATTAAAAGACGATTCTCTCTTCGGATTAGAGATACTTAAATTTAATAGGGTAATAATTTTTACATCTAGTATCAATTATTATCTGATGGCTTTACAAAGAAGATAGATATCTTGTATAGGATTGGCGTAGTAATAATATTATGGTAGTAATAATACAAAAATATTACTGCAATAATAAACTAACGGAAAATCAATGTAAATATTATTATATATGCTTTCTAAAACTTTTAGAGTGAATCTCATTTTGAAGAACAAAATCTCTCTTTTTTAAAGATTGAAAATTGAGCCACTCTTTTTCAAAATTAATCCAATTTTCACTTTTTGTGAAAATTGCGGGATTACATTCCGAAGAATTTAGTTTATGTACATCATATAACTAAATTATTACAATATTTATTATATTAATATACAGGGTGTCCGGTAAGTTTTGACAAAGCGCTCATGTGTAGATAAAACGGACTAAACTGAGTCGAAAAATTTTGTTAAGTGAAACCATTTTCGCAATAATTAACAAGATATTAAACTAAAAATTGCTATATATTGATTTTCAATAATTTTTTACTCAAATATTATCAACAGAAAAACAGCAAGAGACAAAAATTGTTTATTTTCTTCTCATAAAGTTTTGAGAATTTTTTCAGAATTGTTTAATATCGTATTTTCTTATGTTGATAAAAATAATTGCCAATAAGAAAATGCATATACTATAAATGCAATACTGAAAAATTGATAAAAAATTCTGAAAAAATTCTTAGAGCTCTGTGAGAAGAAAATAAACAATCAAAAAGAAACTGTTGACCGACAGCTTCTTCTGATCAAGAGACGCAAACGCGATCGCAGACGCAATCTCCAATAAATAGTGTGATACAAGCATTACGACTATGATTCAGTGATGCCAGATTCGATATGGGAATTATGCGAGTCGAATAGAAGGGATGTTTGCAGCCAACGGCGAGCGCGCCGGCTCATGAATTTGCTTTGTCATTGGCTGTCAACATCTCTTCTACTCGATTCTCGCATGATTCCTGACAACGAATCTACTATGATTACAATTTATTGAATTAATATTTTGGGATACATTTCGATATTAATTAATAATTGCGTGCGTAATGTACAAATCAATTCCGCATAGAAACAAGAACAATTTCTTAGTAAAAATTGAGTATTTTGTATATGATCTTAAAGATGCTGAAAGAGAACTCGTGGACCTTTATCACTTGTCATATCATGCTTGAGCGAAATGTCATTCCGTTCCATTAGTGAACCTTTAACCGCTCATTAAAAATATTAGGCATGTAAAAGTTTTAGTCGTAACCGTAAGATCGTAAAAGGTAATAAATTGATTGGCTACTGCCGTGTTTTGTGTGCAAAAGTAACGCGAGTGAAATGTCATAACCTCAAAGCCATGATCATACCATAATACGGCTTTGAGGTTATAATGTTTCACTCGCGTTGCTTCTACGCACAAAACACGGTAATGCTTGGCGCCGACGCAGTAACCAATCAATTTATTGTTTTTTACGGTTACGACTTGACCTTAATAGCGATTAAAGTTTCACTAATCGCGGAGCTGACATTTTATGCGCTCAAGCATGATGATATGACAAGTGATAAAGGTGCTTCTCCATGAGGATTCTCTCAGCAACTTCAAGATCATATCATATAAAATATTATATGTATCTTAATGGAAATTTTTTTCTGAATTGTGATAAATAATGATGAAATATTACTGAAATTGTGTTGAAAAATGATAAAATATTACCGAAATTTACTGAGTTTCATACCGAAATCTCTATCAATTGACCCACTTTCAGTATTATTTCATTAAAATTTCATTAACAATTCAGTCTGAATTATGATTACAATGAAAATTATTGCGAGGACTGTAATGACGAATTATTCAGCAAAATTCAATATTTTTTATAAAAATTCAGTATATAAGTGAATTATAATAAAAGTAGTCCAAATTGCAATCTTAAAATTAGAAGGAAATAAATGATTTAATACACTTTAAAAAATTTATTAAGTCATTAATATTTTAATCTTGGCATTTATGTTACAATAAGTTTGCATATTGAAGTCAAAATACTTCTTAAATTTTTGCAGGTTTATTGTAATCTAAATATCAAGTTTACACAACATTTAAGATTTTTTAAATTCTTTAAATTATATTAAATCGTCCATTTTTTTATAATTTTAAAATTGTGATTTGGACTACATATATTTTAATTTAATTATACATATAAAAATTATACATTATATATAAAAAGGAGAAATTCATTCAAAACATATATAATATTTTTACAGTTTATTGTACATTAAAATATATTGAAATACTGACTTTTTAGGAAAATTAGTGAAAATATTTAAAAAGTAATAGAATAGAAACAATTAAATATTTTTTACAATATTTTAACAATTTCTTAACTATAATATTATAAGAATTCAAAGCTTTTCAATGCATTTTTTGTACAAAAGTGTTAATTTTGATATTTTTGCGTATATCAGAAAATTCACTATACATCTTTAAGTTAAAATCAACATTTTATTTTTTTACAGTGCAAAAATATAGAAGCAAGAACAATTTTCTTAGTAAAAATATCATCGTATATTTTGTATGATGTAATCTTAAAATTGCTGAGAGAGGATTTTCCGTTAAAAAAATAACAAACGGATTATTTTGAAAATATTGGACAATTTTTCGATATTTTTTAGTCAACTGTAGTATACTTGATCAAATGTCAAACTTGATTAGATAAAATATCCTTTTTGTATCCGTTCAAGCATAATATCTGATCAAGTTGTTAATTTATCCGATGAAATTTTAATGAATAAATATGTAGTGGCTTATTTTCTATTCATATTTTATCAGATAAAAGCGCTTTCACTTCATCAGATCATCCTAAATTCAATCGAAAACATTCGGAAAAAGCATCGAAACAATTATTTTTCATCAAAGCCACAAGATTTTTTCAGTAATGTCTATATTTTCGATGTTGAGGATTTAAAATCACCTTCGTACCTAAATTAACATCGAAGACAAAAAATATCGAAGCGAATATCGTAAGCATCCTTTTCAAAGTTGCTACCAAAATTGTTCCCCTCGTTGAATCTTCTTTTTCTTGTAGAGATTGCAACTCTGCAGGACAGCATAGTAAATAACAAAAAGTTAATATTGTACAGCACATCGTGCAAGAGAGCCGTTTCATTGGAATCGGAATTACGACGGAGAGCATATACCTGTGGACCGCCGAGGTCATGGCGGATGACGTCACTCGTGGATGATCACTGTCTTCGCAGCAGAAGACGTGACCTTGAGGTGTCTCCGCGCATCGATGCGATGTAGCGAGTCAGCTTAATGATCCATCGATCGCTTTCGATCGCAGCCGACTAGCCGCTGAAGTTAGGTCGGTTGGCTGATTGGCTGCTCGGTCGGTTGATCGTGTCCGCGAACAAAATTATCGCTTTCAGAGTTAGTTATTAATTTGTGCATGTTAATGCACGAAATTGCAGTTGTCTGTATCCGTAATGTGTTAATCTCTATGCTAATAGCTCAATGTGTAATAACGTTTCTTTAATAATGCGTGCACATGCAAGTTAATGGTACATCAATCGAGCAAAAACCTATAAGTTTATTCTCGATATTAAATACTTTTCATATCAATATCAATATCGAATGTTGATGCGTAAAACGCACGCTGCGTTTAATTTTCGTAATGTGCATTGCAATTATCCTGTAAAAGAACGCTTGATGTATAAGAATTCAAGCTTGCTCGAATTTCAATCACTGATTGTATTTAACAGAAAAAGCTTTAAAACTGCTGTACAAAAATTCTTTTATGTAATTGGTTCTTGCTCTTAGTTCTTCATTAGCTAAATGTAAATCCAAGCGCTAAATGTACAAACCAATCATATTAAAACAATTTTACAACAGTTATAAAGCTGTTTTTTTTTTCTATTGAACGCAGTTATTGATTAATCAATTCAGCGTGAAGATTAACCATTTAAAAAGTTCTCTAAGAAATATCAACCAAGGATATTGAAGATAGAGAATTCCAAGACTGGAATTTTTATACGAAGGAGTGTCGTCGACATTTCAGATTAATAATCTACATTAATACAATAATGACGATGTCACTATGTCTCGCCATACATTGTGAAAACAAGCTATAAAACATGTATAAAATAATGAAGAAGGTCCATTTCACGATTGCACTTGGAATAAATGATAATCGATTAGTTTTGCATACATCTGCTTCTATTACTACGAGTGTGACGATAACGTTTGTCTTCTTGGCACGCGTTTTACGGTCGGCTAATATAATATCGGCTATTTGCGACCGCTTATCGTAGATCCTTCATCGATAATTAGTTTAATTGCCGTCGTGCTTCTTCACAAAGTTTTACGCTCGCTCGTTTTTCACAGTCGCTAAGTTATGTCAAGTGTCGCCGACATTTTTCTTTCTTATCGATTTGTCACACGAAAGTTAATTACGCTGGTGGAATTAACGAATTAGCGAACGAAGGTTACTTGTACTCTACGTACCGTTATCCCGTCGCGTAAACGCATAAACACTTACGCATCGAGGGCAAGAGCTTGGAGAGAGAGAGAGAGAGAGAGAGAAAGAGTGAAAGAGAAGAGAGAGAGAGAGAGAGAGAGAGAGAGAGAGAGAGAGAGAGAGAGAAAGAGTGAGAGAGAGAGAGAGAGAGAGAGAGAGAGAGAGAGATTTATCGATTATTATCAATGTAATTCCATTATATGTAAATTATCATAAACTGAAGAATTTCTCGTTCTCTCTCGTTCGTTCGCGTCATCGTGATTACGCATCGTAACAACCTGGAATTCTTCCATTTACAGCTACTATCAATAATAATTTCTTTCTCGCGGCGGATATAAATAGATTTACATTATTGGATGTGCTTATTACTGGCAATTCTCCGCGATTGAAACCATTATTTTATTAGACGCTTAATTACTTCATTAGTTCTGCGATGTATTATCGTAAAAAGCGGACATCTATAAGCGTTTATATGTAACGAATAAGAGATAATGATTCAAATTCCTTACGAAAATAATTCCGTACGCATTTCTCGAACATTATACTGTTATAAAATTAATTATTAACGATGAATCGCCTTTAAGCTCCTTTTACTACTTTATAGTCTATACCGTTTTATCAATTATTTACTACATGAATATTATATAAAAATATTGCTTAAAAATAAATATATTATAACAGCTTTTTTCAATTAAAATACCAGACATTAAGGAATATAATGATACAAAATAATAATGACT
>NW_017259417.1:142163-159099 GCF_001594045.1 Atta colombica
CGCTAGGAATATCAAAGGAGAATTGTCATTTTCTTTTTCTCATTGGTATTTTATATGTTCCGTTTTTTATATTTCATAAAAGAGAAATTTCCTTATTTAAATAAAAAAAAAAAAAAGAAAAATTACTATATTTTTGTTCTTATAAATTGTGACAATCATTATTACTCTTCCGAAGTTCGAGACAGGATCCTCTGAGTACATTCGTTTTCTTCGTTACGCATTACGAAGATAAAGGAATAAGAATGATCATCGTACGTATTCTAAGAGCCTAGCCAAGACAGAAAGCCGAGGACAGCAACTGCTACAACACGGTGTGGGCGACCAGTTCTCCCTTATATGTCCGAACCGAGTATTAACTAATTTATTGCATATAAGTATAATTTCTAGGTAACTGGCTTTCAAGTTTAACCATCCATCCCTTACCGTCCATCCTCTTTCATTCTTACAAATTTACGCGAAACTATTGCCAATTTAGATAATATTGCAAAGAACTCCGAACTGCAGTTATTTGGAATTTGAGGCAGAAGCTCCTCTAATAAAGAAGAAGCCTAAAAATATGTAAAATCCAACAATCGGAGTTTAAAAAATATATAGAATCTATTTTTTAAATAGGTACTTCAACTTTAGGCAAAAAAGAGAGATCCTATCTTTAATAAATCTTATCTTTAATATTAAATCTATCTTTAATAAATTACAAAATAAAATTATCACTAAAAATCGGATAGATTCGCCGATAACAGTCAATTATGGTTCAATAAAAATTCTGAACATGCCTAGTTTGCCTTCAGCTTTATCAAATAAAAAAAATTTACATACTAAATCCCAATACTATCGCAGAGTAGGAGTTTTATGGTTATATCCCCTCGCCGAACTGCGGCGAACGCAACGATCCGGGGGCAAGGACCGTCGAGAATGCGGGTGGTTTTTACAACGTGGAGGACGGCTCGCTCACGTCGGGCGGCATAGGTCGAGTTTAATCGACTGTCCGGTCCGGCGCTCGCAGATGAGTTATCGATCGGCCTGTCATCGGCGACAGGTTATTGTTCCACGACGCGCGCGAGCAAGGCGTAAGTCAGTCTCCGTACATGCGAGAGTGCATACATTGTCGGCGGGTCCCGATGCGCGGCGTCTCGTAAGATCACGAGCGGCCGCTCACTCGAGCGATTTGTCACCGCCATTAAGCTCACGTCAGATCGGTTTTTCATCTCTCGATCTCTCTCGGGCTGCGGGGGGTGGATAGGCCCCGATTCGTCACAACGTCTCTGCGCCCGCGGTCAGAAGTTAACAATAAATACGAACGGTAATTAGTCACGACGAAGAGCCGCGCGGAGTTCGCGCGGTATGCGATACGCAAAAAGCGCATTAACTATCGGACCGCGATTCTTGCATTCTTATGTCGCCCGCGAAGATTCATTAAAGTTGCGTCGGGTCCGTATTGTACGTAGCGCGCGGCGTGAAATATAGCGTTAGACGATCGCACCGTTAACGCACCGAGAATGCAGACTATTAAGGATCAGGAGCGTGGACTAAAGACTCGAAAGATTCTAACTTCGGATTATTCTCGAGAAGAATTGACGTTTCCTCGTGATAAAATAGGGGAGGAAAGATTTTAACTGTGGGAGCACAGCTAAAATCGGTTAATACCTATTATTTTCTGAAATTCTTTTACGTACGTAAGTACCGTTTATCAAATCGCAATGAAATTGCGGACGCGGATTCTTCGGAACGTTGTTTGAGACGGACTTTACCGACGCCGCGATCGTAAACGTCGAAAATTTTCGAGAGAGAAATGCAATTGTCGTTCTCGTGCAATATTGCGACTCGTGTGCAACTCTCGGCGTCCCTTAACGGGATACAGGGAGCAAAGGTGAGCGTACAAAGAAGCGCGTCCAACGGATCCGCGGCCCGACAAGAAATTATTTACGAGCCATCTAATTAGGAGCTAATTATTAATAGCACGAAAAGATCGACTATAGTGAACATCGTTGATTATCGTGCACTATTAACGTTTAATTAACATATTCTAAATCTCATACCGCAATCACGTCTCCGAGAATCTACGAATTTTCATTTCGTGGACTCTAGTTCATGTAATTTTTCAACTTTTTCCTGAATTATTATTTTCTTCGTATTGACAAGATAAAAGTTCAAGATCGCATTAAAAAAGTTATTATTTCAAATTATAAGGGTTTCAGAATCTTTAAATAATTTCTCCTCATTTTGGATTGATTTTCCAAAGATTAGATGTACCTCTTTCTTTTCTTTCAACTAAAGCATGTTTATAAAAAGCTTCACATAAGAAAGAAAAAATAATTATCTGTGTTATAATAACATTTTCGATATGCAGAAATTATTAATAAAAGCACGAAAATAAAAAATCTAGTAACTTGACAGACGAAATCTAAATTCCGATTCTAAATTATCGCTATAATATTTGATGATTTATTCTATGTTAAAGAATATAAGATTGCGCATAATACTGAACTGATTTGTGGCCAATTTCTAATTTTTCGACTTCATATTGATTTTTGGCATTTTAAAAATCAATTTTTGGGACCGATTTCTGATTGATCACAAAAGTTTGCATTTACGGAAATGTTACAACTTATTTTCTTATATCATGATTAATTTGTATTTTGTAAAGGAAAGGATGATAATCGCATTTTTTAATCAGTTATAATTTATGAGTATCTGATTTTACAATAGCATTATTATTGTTATTATTATTTTAATTCTCATTCACATGTGAGAGAAGACAAAATCATTATATTTGCACATTTATGTAACATAAGATAATAAATCATAATTATATGCAATAAAACTCCTTATTTATTTAATTCCGTCGCTAGTTTTCTTATATCCATTTCTTCGGAAAGAAGATGTAGATTAAGATTTTAATCTTAAAATTAATTTTAATCTTACAGTTAATTCAACTTACTTATCTTTTTCTAATTTCAAACATTAGAAAAAATAGAACACTTTCTAAATTCTTTAGAATGGAATCTTACTCTAAAGAGAGAAAATTAGAACTAGTCTTGAAAAAAAAAAACTGAATTTTCAATCTTTAAGAGTAGAATTCACTTTAAAAGTTTTAGAGAGTAAATTAAATAATGATTAAAATTAATCTATAATCTATATTGATAAAAATGAACATTAATTGATAAAGTAACATGCGAAGAGAACTTCTCTACAACAGACGCTGGTAAATGGTATGTTATTGAGATACTAAACTGTGACGTTTCAAGATCGACGCGTTTCGCTATTAACGTGCGAGCTCGTATGTCCGGAACGATCGAAGTAAATTGCTCGATTGTAACCGCAATTAATTACACGCGCCCGTAACACGGTCCCCGAGGCCTCTTTGAGCGAGCACCTGCGAACATGACAATCAATTCGCTCTGCGTATGGTAGCGCGATCATCTAATTTACTGTGCGCCTTGTACCGATTTCCATTTACAGGAATCGCGTACATTCCTCTTCAAGCGGAATCGTAATTTAATACCATACATTCTCGACGCCTTGCCTGTCTTCATATATTATTATAACCTTCGTTTCTCCTTTCTTTTATCTTATCTGCAACAACCAGCATCATTATTGTTTAAGACGATACAACATCCATTTAACGACAGGATATATCCTGGATTTTCCTCTCATCTAGAAATTTGATTTTAAAATATATTATTCTCGAAAAATATCAAGATATTAATAACTTTAAAATTACAAGCAATTAAATATGAAAGAAAGTCAAATAAAGATGTAAAAAAAATTCAATTCATCAAATTTAATTAAATTCATCAAGAGATTTATATATCCTCCAATATACCACTCAATTTAAGATTACTCTACACATAAAAGACAGCTAAGCCGTTGCATCGCGATTAATTACTTCATGATCATTAACCGGTACTCAAGTAAATAGACGTATATTGGATAGGAATAACAACGCAGATTCGATGAGGATAGTTTGCGAAAGCGCCTACTGATTAACCCGCGCCGATGATCTCCGTCTACTGATTGAGCGTAGATCGAATCGGATAGTTGATGCGTGTAAAGTTCCTGGATCGATAGAGAACACGGTTTCAGTTCCTGGTGCCAGTTGATAATCGATCGCGATTCAAGTGAGCGCCACGCAAAGTGGCGCGTTCCGCGCGAGGCGGCGGTAATTACGCCACGATACCGGCGGGCATTAATTAAACGCGACGAAATAATTAATCTCAGGTACTTAGATCATCCTCAGGAATCCGGCGACGTCGCGCCGCACGTACCGTACGCATACAAACACTACAAACACGCGCGGCAAACATTCGCCGCCGAGAGGCTCGACCTCGTCGTTGCCGTTGAACAGATCGATTTATCGAATTTATTGCCATCTCTCTATATCTACCGAAGATCGCACATCGTTGTAATCTCTATATATAGAAGTCGCGAAGATACTCGCAACTACTTCTTCTCGTCTTCTAATGCGTCCTCTCGGTCTATCGTATGCATATACATATATGTGTAGATAAAATATGTCGAGTTTGATCCGCGGAGCCGACACCGCAGAAAAAGTTTTTCACGGCTGTCCGGTCGATTATCAGAAATTGTGGAGGCCTTTGACCTTTCCGGTAGTCATTGACGGTGATTATGATGGAAAGGAATGCCACTTTGGTACAAATTCTTGATGCACGTCGTGCCGCTGAAAAATGAATTTCTGAAGACATTTCGACGAATGTATATTAAGTTAAATGGCGTCTTTTTCTTCTTTTTCTTTGTCCGGCAGAACATTCAATTTTAGCATTTCACCTGCGATAAAACGAAATGAGATGCAAAGTATAAGTAATCACTAAAATTTTCTCTCTCTTCTCTCTTTCTCACTTTTACATAATCGCTCTCGCGCCGCATTTCCAATAACATACATTTTAAAACAAAAATCTTAATTTTTATAATTCTTAATTTTTATAATCCTAATCTCCAATGTGTGCTTCTCTTCCTGTTTCTTGATTTTTACCTCATGCCTTTTCTCTTCTTTATGTTTTATTGATAATCGCGTTTCTTTTTGTTTGTTCCGAAGTTCATCAATTTTTCTCAGCCGATGGAAAACGAAAAAACTAGATAAGAGAGTAAAAAGACAAGAAGTAAAAAGTGATAAAGCAAGAAGCAGGAAATAAAAAGCACTTTACACAATAGGTTTAACAATGTGCGAGCAAGTATAATAAAAAGAGTGGAATGCACAGTAAATGTATTAAAATAGTGATGCTCAACTTGCGTCCCGCAGGCTGCAAATCCGCTTATGAATTTTTGCGACCTGCTGGATCATAATAGGAAATATAAAATCATATTTTCTTTTTTATACAAACGAAATAAATT
The DNA here is from genome assembly GCF_001594045.1 of Atta colombica. Taxonomy (NCBI): domain Eukaryota; kingdom Metazoa; phylum Arthropoda; class Insecta; order Hymenoptera; family Formicidae; genus Atta; species Atta colombica. The sequence continues at coordinate 147,513 of NW_017259417.1, forward strand.
ATTTTCAAAAATAGATGACGTCTTGAGATCCACAAAATGTTACTCATTTCTGAAAATGGCCCATAAAGAAGATTATACATGAGTTACTGTATTAAACAAAGTAAAATCTATTTCAAAAATGAATAATACTTGTTTTTAGCAATGTAATTTAATTTTAATTTTAATTTAACAACTAACTCTTTATCTTTTTCTGATTAGAATTTTAATTTAAATTATAAGTTGAATCGAAATTAAAATTAATCTACATTAGATAGAAACGAGCACAAGAACTAAAAACATCTCGATGTTAACCAAGTTAGGAATTAAAAAACAATTCAAAAACTTGTAAGATTGAAAGAGAAGGATATTAAAGTTGGATTAATCGAATACTATTCCAAGATATATATATCGCTTCAAACGTTAATCAAACGAAATCGATTTCGAAAGTCCATCATGTCTATTGAGAGTGAAGTGGATTTACACGAAAACGTTTACTTAACAGTCTCGTGCAACGCAAGGTCGTACACATTTGGGAAATGCAATTGACTACTAAAATTTGCATTTCAAATCACGTCCGAAACGGCGTAGGATAATTTCACGGACGAGCGTTAGAGATAAAAGCCCGACTACTGACACCCGAGCAGTTTGAGACTTGATGGATTTTCATGAATCTCGAATAAGACGCGAGGCAATTTAATGGCAATAATATAGGATTCGCTTAATGTATAATAAAGTCGACGAACAACTATATAAGCCGCGCCCGATCTGACGGATGATAGATTGACAGCCGTGGAATATCATCGTCGGCGAGACACGCACACTTGTAAACATTGTACTAAGGCTCCATGACGCGGAGTATGAGATGAGAATAATTTACAGCCAATTATTTATATCCTTTCTGCCGATCGCGTCGCCGAGTAGACGCCGGTGTACGCAGCTTGTTCAGTGATTGAACTACGTAGAAATCAGCGATGTTATCGGCACGCGATCACTAATATATCGTCGATTTAGCAGCGTGTCTTCTTTCCTTTTCACCTTATCAGGCTCATACGATTTGCATAACGGACTCTTCTTTTTCTTCCTTTCCTCTTCTTTTTCTTCTTTTTTTCGTGAAATTTTCACGCACTAAGTGCGCGGAGTCGCATGGCTTATACTATGCGCGCGCCATGAGTATTAGCCGCATCACGATCCCATAATCAGGTAATTAATCGTCGAGTCATCAGCGTGAATCAGCTCTTCAGCGTGGTTAATACGTTGGTTTACCTGATACGCATTTGCATTTCGATGGTTCATTCAGTAGTTCGCGCGTCAAAGCAGGAAGCGCTCCGCCCTGACAAACAGCTTGCTAATTATGGCTGTACGTTTATAATTACACACCGCATCGATGCGTTAAATTCGAATTACGAGGACGGATTCTTCTTGAAGAGAGGAACGAAAAACCGATATATTGGCAACGCATAGAAGAGAGCTCAGTCGCTGGTTTGTCCGTTGAAGCGCGACGTTATTATCCGCGAGATTTGATGACATAATGAAAGAGCTATTGAAATAATCGATGATATAATCACGGATATTAGCGATAATTACTTTTATGCTGGCTTGAGATATGGCGTTAGACTGTCGTCGAACGGCGTTCAATTAACTTATCTAATAGTGATTTATTTTCTTAGAACACGATTCTTTTTCTCATTGTAAGCCATGACGTAAACTCGACTATGTCAGAATCTCAAATGTAATTTATTTACTCGTTTTCTTGAAACTTTATTTGCATTTGACTTATTTGTATTTGACCACTTCTAATATAAAAGCTTTATGTTTTAGAAATTTCTAATATAAAAAAACAAAAAAAAACAGATGTTTTTTTTTCACTCAAAAAAGGAAGTCACCATTTTATCTCTACTTCCTTTCATTATTCGTTACAATTATAATGGTATTTTTTATTACTCTTTATTACTCATTCGTAACACGGTAGCGTGTGCGTGAATTTCAATTAGCGTAAACACAATACGGATCTAATCATCACTATATACACGATTATTAACACGCTTCTTGGATTGGAATGGCAGACGGCTTTATCTACTTCTATCGCCTGTTGGCACTGCGTAGGCCCGTCATGCGACCTTGTCTCCTTAAGGCATCTTCATTGTAGCTACAAAGTGAACATAATAATGGATACTTAATGATTCGGTATGGAAAACAGTCTAATTGCGCGGATACGTTTAGATGCGCCTGCCATCACCAGGAAATGTAGTTGCCAGAACGCGCCAGGGAACATTGCAAAATGGTTTTCTTAGGAATGCAAATGACTCGACGACGCTCATTCACACTTACAGAAACTACTTATTCCACAAAATGATATTTAATTATCTAATTATTTAATTCCTATTTTCATTATTATCACTCCATTAATAATCGTACGCGGAGAGAATTTTCTTTTAAAATTTATCTTGAAAATATGGTAGTTGTGATACAATATTTTAAAAATTTTTACCATATACTTCAGTAAAATTGATCAAACTTATTTTGTACTTTATTGTAATTTTATTAATGAATGAGAAAGATTTATATAAAAATTCTTCAAAATACCTAATCCCTAGTTCCATAATTGTCATATCTTCAAGATAAATTCTAAGAAGAAATTCTCTCCGGGATATTACTTCTCATTTAATTTTACTTTGTATGATCGTAAGAAATGTTTGGCCAGCTTAAAAATATATAGAATTATCTATATATAGAATTAATTTTTTTTTGTCTTAAAACGGTATACCGTTTTAATCACATTCTTTAGGTAAGTTTGGAAATATTCTGAAAGAAGGGTCACTGCACTCATTTGGGTAATTTGCGGTGGTTGAATATTTATCGTATACCCAAATCTGCTTTAATTAGCGGACTTAATAGATGATTTAACGGTGCTCCAAGCCTCCTACAATGGCGCCTAAGTTTCGGCCACTCCGGGAAGACGACGCGAATGGATTGGATCCCACGAGCATTTGCATTTTTCTGCCGGAACGTTGTGTTAAGTTCACGGAGAATATGCTAATTAGCCTTCTCCGCGCACCTAATGAAAACCTGTAATATTTTTTTCGCTACTATACTCGCATGATTGAGTCAATTCCTGAACTTCCAGCCAAAAATTGCTCTTACAAAAGCTGCTTACAACATTCCTCCATATCAAAATTTTCTCATAATAGTACTCGGTGTGTGGAGTGTTCTGCAGTCAAGAAAAAAAATTTTAACACAAATGGACGAAGAAAGAAACCAAATTCGATTAAAACGAGTCTTAGTGTTCAATAACATTTTTTTTTGTGAATTTTATAATTTCCAATTCAAGCAAACTGCGCGCTAATTATGAATAATATTATTTATCTGTTTTGAAACAGTCCTAAATTAAAGTTGAAGTAATATCATAAGTTAAAAATTTAATTCTTCAAGTTTTTATTGTGAATCTTTATTGATACTTTTTCAGTGAAAGTTCACAGAAGAGATTATTGTCAAAAAAGTTTTTAAATATTCCTCTCATTAAATCTTAAATTGAAATTCTTTTTTAATCAACATTTCGATCAGCTTAATTATTTGTCAAGAGATTACAATTTTTAAATATTCCTCCCATTAAATCTTAAATTAAAATTCTTTTTTAATCAACACATCGATCAGCTTAATTTGGTCGCACATTTAACCCATTCGAAAATAAACGATTCAATTATTAATAAATACGCAGTGTGTGATTATTTCTCGCTGTTAACCCCGAGCTATTGACCGAGCGCTTATAACTTCATTACAATGTTATTTCTGCGCGTTCGATATAGCGGGCGAAATTTCGCGGCGGAATATCTCACGGTAAAGTCGGTAACTCGCAATCAAGCTGTAGGTATACATGCTTGAGGTATACGTACCTTCGTATCTATCTCCTTGAGGCGTACGGACCGCGGGAAGAGGTCAAGTACTGGACTTGGTCGACCTGCAATTTCGGTAATTTCGCGCGCGCGCACGTTCGGTTATCGAACCTCGGCTGAGACCCTTTAGAACCCTTTCGCAGGGCGGTCCGCGGCCGATACCCCGCGTTTAGGTTACTCGGCTCTCCTCGTCCTGCACGTTTCTACGCCTCCAACACCATAGATACCAACCTCTCTCCTCCCACCTTCCCCCGACACTTCTTCCCGATGTTTAAAATCGATGAGCTTGCACGAGAACGCAGAGATCGTTTCGATACTCGGTCTACCCGCCCACGTCAAAGGTTCGTCGAAAATTCGCAGAAGATTCCACGCAAGAGCACGCCATCAATTTTCAAGACGATATCTCACAATAAAGTTACTCCATTATTTGCTGATTAACTCCAAATCTCACAAAGCAATCAAATTTAAATGTTCTTTAAAAATATTGAACATGTCCTCACATTTAGTTTTTAGAGCTATTTTTTTAAATCTTACAGTTTTTCTTTGAGTAAGATTTATTATAATTTTTATTATTTAATTCGTATTTTTAATTTGTATTTTTTTTCTCAAAATATAACTCTGTTTCAGCGCCACTATAGTAGTTTTGTCGTTCTGTAAAGATTAATACGAATAGATAATTCATAGTTTAATCGAGTAATCCAAGAAAACAATAAAAATAAAGTTGCCACTGAATATTCATCTACAAAAAAAGATAGATTTACAAGTATAACTTCCTATTATTGTTTTCGCACGAAATCCTGTTATGATGCTCCCAAGTATTAACGCAAATAATGAATTATCAGAAGCACTTAGTGACGCACAACAGGAATCGTTGTTTGACTCAATCTACTTCTCAGTGGGTGGGAAATTTTGGGAGGCTCGTAATAAAATTTCGTTAGAGAACTTTATGAACGTGTTGATGGATTCTTTTCAGTAATGAGGGCTGTAACGTATATAGTGAAAGATTGAATTATATCCGTCGAAGACGATCGCGCGAGCAGTCATGAAGTGGAGAAAAAAAGGGGGGAGAAAAATAAATGGGAACGAAAAAGAAAACAAGTACAGAGAAGAAGAAAACAAGAACACAAGGGGAATCGGAAAGATGAAGAAAAGGAGAGGAAGAACGCTAAGTAGACGAAAGTTGAGACGTTGACCAGACGCAACGCCGCCAAAACGCCTCCCTCGTTAATTGATTTCGTTAACAGTGCAGCCATTAAACCATAATAACTCGAAGGGTCCTGCCGTGCAGAAATAACCAGCTGGAGGAAGAGGATTCGTCTTTTTCCATTACCGGACCGGGAGATTTATCGATCGCACAATGTACGCTATCTTTTTCTCACCGACTAGAGGAATCGGTCCGACGTGGTTGGCGTACACGTTCTCTAATAGATATATTATGAAACCGGAACAATTGGACAATTAAGGAATGACTTAAAAAAGAGACTAAAATATGACTAAAAAAAGGTCATTGACGAATTTACGGGAACATATAGCACTCACAAAAATAAATGAGAATTCATTTAACATATGACAGATCTGCAAATCAACTTTGACGTAGGAAACTGATATAATAATAAATAAGTTGCAAAATTACATGGGAGATAGTAACGTCTGCCAAGATAACTCAATCACAACTGATGCTGCAACGATATGCCACTGTATGTTAGACGAGTTAATATCTGCTCCACGATACACGGATTATATTCACGATTGATCTAACGGAATACATGCGAGTTAGTAACGTGCAAAGCGTCGAGCCGTCGCAACGTTTCCGAAACGTGTTACCACTAATAGGACATGTTAATTGCATGCGTTGTAACGAGGACAGTAACCCCGAGGAGGTGTACTTTCCGTCCGCAGGATTCTTTCTTTGTCTACAAAATTAAATCATCGCAATTAACTCGTATCCTTAAGTAGCGAACTTGATTACGAGGCAGATAATAGATAATAACAATTTATATGCTACACATCTAAGACGCGTAACATACATATATTCGCACATCACCTGATGTGATATGACTTGAATATAATAATTAAATTGAAAGAATCAAGAAGACATACCTAATTAAGACACAATTTCCTCAATTTGTACAGAAGAACAATAAATCTTGAACGTTAAAAAATTCTTGAATATTTATACGGTAATCAAATTTTTTATTTTTACTATATCGAATGATGTATCTATTGATATATCTGATAAAAAGAGACAAGTGTATCGATCGTTTTGCAGTCCAGTCGAATAGCATAAGTCAAAAGAGGTCAATCGCGATAATTCGACGTTGTTTACGGAACAAAGGCGTGACGAGTATTATCTGCTACATCGATATTTATGATATAATCTTTTTTTACACGTTCTCTCGCCTGTCGTCCTCGCCCGTAAACGATTATCGGCGTTAATCGGATTCTTGTGCGATCAATTCGAACTCTCGGTCGTCGAGGCCAGGTCAACGAACTGAATCGGACAACAAGTAATTATGAAGTAGAGATGTGACGACAGGAATCGATAGAACGAGAGTACAAGCGATAATACGAACGTGGAGACAAAACCCGTTCACGGGTCATCATCCTCCGGCGCGTAGCTCTTAGAGAATGTGCGCGAATCTCTTATTTCGCTTAATTACGAATCTATTTGGAGAGGCAGAGCACCGAATCGATGAACAGAACGCGATAAAATGTGCCGAGGTTTTCGCGCCGCCAAATAATTTATTCGTATAATTTCGATCGCGAGGAACGCGTCGCGATTCGTCTCGGCTCGGCGCATATCGCCCTATCGTACATCTGCCCCAAGGAACTTGGATTTCTCAGCTAGCGTTACCAGTGACATACGAGCTAATTAAAGTGAACCGTTTCTAACTGTACGCGCGATCGTATGATCGCATCCGATCCGAGATGCGGTTTCATTCAGCCTTGTGCACGCGTAAGTTAAGATATTTGTCGCTCCCTCGAGAGAAATTGTGATGGTTCGTTGAGTTCGGATCCTGTCTGAGGGCGATCAAAACGAATGTTCGGTAAATGTGATATTCCCAGTGCTCTACTTCAACATTTTCTCTGTAAAATTGGTAACGGTCAAAAGATATCTTTCAATCGAAAAGATATTGTGATAAAAATATCTCGCATGTACATAAAATGATATTTAAATTCATAATTCAATGATGATGCTTCTTTAAACATTTCGAATAAATTTAACAAATTTATATTATTAAATCAGCAATAAAAAATAAAGAAATATGAGAGCCAACGTAAGAAGTCTTTTTGCGAAAACAAACTTTTTGAAAAGACCTTGCGTTGACTTTTATGTTACTTATTATTTATTATTGATTTAGTTATAAAATTTTGGTTACTTTTATATCATTAAAATGACTTACGCACAATGACTACTATTGTATATAAAGTAAAAACACGAAATATGTACATTCTTTCTACATGTAGAAAATTAATATGAATCATTTGTCTATGTTAAAGAAAACAAAATTGGATTTATTGTATTCGACCTCGATTCGTCAGCATTCCAGACGAGGTCGATATCGTGATCGGTAAAATGAATGTTGTTATACAACACACACGGACACCGTCCTTGAAACGCATAATACGCCTCCGCACCTTACGCCCGTTCCACCTTCGCGAAACTTTCTTTATTACGTAGCAGCATCAACAATGCTACACCGGAAATAAAGCTGGATAACATCTAAAAAAAAATGCTAAACGTCGATTATTTATAATTATTTGTAATTTACAATTTTATTCTTTCAAACTTTGAAAAGATATGTTAAGTATTCATTGATTTCTTGATTAATTGATTGTTGACATAATTAACTCATACTGATTTTAATTCAACAACTAATTCTAATTTAATATTTTATTATTCAAACAAAAATTTATAAATATCAACGTTAATTTCAGTTAACATAATTTTGTTCTCTGCTTGTAATAAAGCACAAAATTAAAATCTATGAGGCAGAAACTTGTTAACTTGAAATTATTAAAAAATCATTGCGATCAATGTTATATTAATTGTATTAATTATTTATGCAATAATACCTTCAGAGATTTAAAATATATTCATTGTTATATGTATATATTTGTATTTCACACGTACTACTATCGAGTAATTCATCATATCTTATCGAGCGATATATTGTTATATATAACAAGATGAGCACTCAAAGAAACTTCCTATTTTTTTTTCTTGCTATTTTATTCTTTGTTTTTATATGAAAACGGAAACCACTACCCATCTAGACTACATCCCCAATTCGTGCACAATTCGGCAAAATACCATATATCTAAATCGAATTGAAACGGCGGGATATCCGCTAAATTCGAAACAGATTGACTATTGAATAACGGGATTCAATTGTATCTATCAAAAATAGTGATCCGAAAAGTCGTTTGTTTTTTATAAAAGTTAAATGTAAAATACATAATAACTTTGAGATGATAAAATTAATTGTTTTTAGCAAAAGGGTTAAGCAATTAATTTTAATTCAATTAAATTTTAATTCAATCAAAATTTAATTAAATCAAAATTTATTGATTGAATAATATAGAGAATTTATAATTTTTTATTTAATTTTAAATTATTAATATCAATGAAAAAAAATTATTTTAAACTTTTAAATAATTAGTTACAAGTTCCTTTAAAATAAAGTTGTAAAAAAAAAGAAAAACGATTACATTTTTGCAAAAAATGAAAGTTAAATTATTAAATCAACTTCAATATAGTTAAGAAATATATTCTTAAAAAAAATTATCGTATACATTAAACTTTTAATGTACGTTAAACTTTTAATATTTATTGCAAAACAAAAACGCTAATATTAAAATAAAATTAATATTATAATATTAAAATGTTAAATTAAAACTGCCAAAAGTATACAATGATTGACATGATTAATGATATAATGTAATGTATTATATACCATAATAAGGGAGCAGTCCATTTATAATCCAAGGGGCTAAAATGCGATAAGGGGGTGATATTCAGAAAGTCTACTCTCATTTATCGTAAGAAAAACGAGTCGATCGATAAGTACCAGTATATCAAGTTGGTCGTCGAACAAAATAGCAAAAAATATTACAGGATCTAATTACGCGCGCAAATCGCAAGAAAATATCACCTCGTTATCAGTGTCTAAAATCGCGTTAATACCAAAGTCATCATTATTAAGCCGATCGAAAGATTCACTCGACAGTCAATTACTTTCGACATGGTCGCTTCAACTGCGGCGATACAATGCATCACCAATTTTCTTCTTATGATCGAGTCTCTCGCTGCGCTTCGCATCCCGACATTTATCATCGCTCGTGGCTCAATTCGCTCGCATTTTCGCTCGGATTTCCTCCCGACACGAGATCACTTAATGGCACGACGAGACGATGAGAAAAGCTGCAGTACGAGAATGTCATCGCGACAACAACGGATCCCCGTATTGTATTCCCTGTGGAAGTCAGCGTCGGAGGACACCATCGCCATTAAGAGTCCAGTTTTATCGCGAGCGGGACTCTCGGATGAGTGGAGAACTCCTCCAAGTAGACGGTACGCTTTAGCGTCGACGTCACGTAAAACCTGTGAATCGCGCGAATGCGCCTGCTGGTCAACCGGTCGCTTCTCGTTCGTGCATGTACACGCGATTTCTTGGCGCACGATCGCAGACATTTTTATAAGGGACAACTTTTATTACCGAGGCTGATCGCTTAGATGGAATCGAATATCCACCATCCAGCGAATTCTCGCACACGATCGCATCGAGGCTCTTCATCAAGCCTTCCTTCTCTCTTTGTCTTTCCTCTTTCAATTTCTGTTCAGATACGCTAACATTCTCTCTCCGAAGAAATAAAGGAGAGAATAATATAAAGATATTAAATGTGCTTTTACTGAATTAAATTGGACCCATCTCAGTTACCTAACTTCTTGCCATGTATATGTAAAATTAAACGCTACTTATACAGGTATTCAACCCTTTCCAAACCTTATTTCTTTTTATTCTTCTTTAAATCCTTTTTTTCAAACAAATTTCTTCGGATTGTTAATAATATGTTTAAATTTTCCTACATTTATGTATTAGCTTTTTTTTGAATTTGTTGAGAACTCTTATTGATTCTTATCTTGCATTCATTAACTTAATATCCAAAGCTTCTTAATTAACTCTTTCTAGACTTACTTTCATAGGGAGATAGCTTCATGATATTAATATTTACTTAAATATTCTGATAATCTCTCTTACTTCCAGGATTGGGAAGTAACTCATTACTTATAATGAAGTTACAGTTAGAGTTAAGCAATTGTAACTTCTTTTTTTCCATTTTTTAATTTCCACATTTAATTATAAATAATAATATAATCACATTTTTTGTAACTAACTTTTTATAACTGGAATACAATATGTACATATTTATCCCTGATAGTCATTACATTCTGTAAATATCTGTATTAAGAATTAAATGTAAACACGATGTAATATTGATTCATAATTTTGATTCCAAGTATTATTTTATAAATATAACATTTAAATATAAATAGCAATGCAAAAAAATTACAAAAAATTAACAGAAAAATAATAATAATAAAATCGTTACTTTTTAACAATAATTTTAACTCGTAGCTTTTTAACAATGTGTTACTTTTCAGAATTGGTAACTCGTATCGATAATTAGTTTTAAAAAAAATTGTAACTGTAATTAGTTATTTTTACAAAGTATAACTTTCTCAATCCTGTTCATTCCAGAATAATCAATAGATCTACTCTCTCTCTCCCTCTCTCTCTCTCTCTCTCTCCCCCTCTCTCTCTCTCTCTCTCTCTCCCTCTCTCTCTCTCTCTCTCTCTCTCTCTCTCATGTGCTTTGGCAATTAAAAGATTCCTTTTTAGCGATCTAAAAAGACACGCGAGAAGCAAGGACACAAGAGAGAGAGAGAGAGAGAGAGAGAGAGAGAGAGAGAGAGAGATGCAAACGGGAGACGGGAGAAAGGAGCGTGCTGCGAGTACCCCAACATTATGACGGCGAATATAGCGCGAGTGTGATGTATGGTGCAATTGGTCGTTCGACATAGGATGCAGGCGGAGGTGGGATGATGGAGGAAGGATCCCTCCTCGATCCACCAAATAATTGATGCATGTTCGAGCCTCCGCAGGGTTCAACGGATAATGATGGGGGTCTCCGGACTCTGCCTGGACTCCCCGGGCTCCGCAGTTGCATCCTGCCCCCTCTCATCTCGACTGCAGACATAGACTTCCTTCATCCTTCGGCAGAAACGAAGGGTTTGGGGAGATCTATACGCTACCATGCTAAATTAGAATCCCCTTGTAAAACGAACCGACATGATTGGTACCGTCATGGTTCGCACATCAAATATTCCACATTATTATAATTCAAATTTCCGCTTTATTATAGAGCAATTTATCTATTTGTTAGAGAAATATACGTGAATTATGTGAGGCGTTTATTGTAATAGTTGCCATTTGCAATAACTGTATACTTAAAAAAATGTATAAATCGTTATACTGTAATTGCACACGGCAATTTTTTGTTGAATATAAATATATTTAATTATATTGCCAATATTAAGAATCTTTATTTTAGATCACATATGTGAGAAATATAATGAATAAAAATTTAAAATACCTATTACGGTCGAAGCTAGATCTTCATCGTTTTAAATAATTTAATCTCTTGAATTACTA
>NW_017259417.1:159199-170663 GCF_001594045.1 Atta colombica
TTGTTTTTCCGAATTTATAACATGATACTTGATGATAGCATCAAATTATTAAAATTGCTTGTCAATTTATTTCGCGATTATTGTAGTTTTAATTACGTTTGTAAGTCCAGAAAAACAATTCGAAAAGAGTACAATATAATTATATATGCAAGTACATATGTAGTGTATATTAGTAATTCAAGATTGAATTATTTAAATGAGATCCAATTCGATCGTAATTAAAATAGGCATTTTAAATTTCTAGTATTAATTATATCGTAATTGTATTTCGTGTATTTTATGTACCAAGGGAATTAATATACTTGCAATATAAAGCAATAAATAAATAATATTTTTCTCGTATTTGGATTTATTTAAGCACCATTATTTTAGCCAGTATTTTTTTTTTTTACCAAATCATCATTCATAAGCGGATATCATGATCGATTCACGATTTTCGCCGAATACTGACAGAATCGGTGCGATCTAAAAATAGCAAGTTCGCAGTAACATGGACGTTATGTACGCGAACGGCCACTGATACGTATTAGCATTCTGCCGGCAGTCACGCGAGATATTTCGATAATTCGACGAAGACGTGTCGCCGATCGTGATCGGCGAGCGAATTCGTAAAACGGGGTGAGCAGTATCGAGCATCGATGCGTCCCACGCAATGTGAGTGAGTGTGTTGTATGTATATGTAAGTATGTGTGTATGTGTGTGTCACCTGAGAGATTCCTCCGTTTCTATGCTCACATAATATATCCCCCTCTTCACGTATTTAATCAAATCAAGGAAGAAACGACGAATCCGTGGAACGCCATTGGAATCTCTCCTTTCGAGCAAGACGCGTAACTCCAAAAACAGAAATTCCAATTACATTTGTGCCTCAAAACTCCAAAACGTTTTAGACACAATCGAAGACTCACCTAATTTATGTATTCGTCGTCGCGATAAATACTAACGAATTAATAGTATTCATTAACTAACAAAAGTTCGTGTGATAAAAAAAAACTCCTGAGATATTAAAAAGCAATTCAAATTTTTTAAGAATACTATTGAATGTTGGAAAGCACTTTTTACTGCTTATTATCGATCTTTCCCGAGAGGTAGGAAATAAATATAGGTAAATATAGGTAACTCCATATTGAACCGTCTCTAACTTCTCCGACTGTACAGTGATCCACGTTGCTCATCGCGATAATTAATCGAATAATGGCATGGAAATATTGCAACAGAAATTTTTCCCGGTGGCACAGAGGTCCACGACCTCATGGACCCCAAACGTACGTAAGTATATGCACTTACACGTGCACAAAGAGACATTTACACGTACGACAACGTAGAGTGTCGGTATCACCACGCGAGAATGTCGAATGGAATTACGTCAAGAGGAGATATTCTACTCTATGTTGGCGCGAGTTTACCGTTTTGCCTTCGGATCCGAGCACCTCTTCTTATTCTTCTTCTTCTTCTTCTTCGCTTCGCGCGGCGCGACGGCTCAAAGGTTATAAACGCACTGACCCATGCGTGTCACCGTTATTTCCATTGATTTTTCTCCTCGAAAATCCCCAGAGCGTGCGATCGGGTGGGTAGCTCTTTACTCTCTCTCTTTTGGTCCCAGCACGTACGAATCAAATCGCATGGCGAGCTCGAGAAGAGGAAGATACGCGTCATTACCCTATGTAGTACATGGGAAGCAACGGAGGAGAGTCAGAGAGCGGTTTTCCAGCGGCTCTCGGGCTACTGTATTTGCATGATTGACGGACTCTCGGGAGAGAAAGGGAAAGAGAGAAGGAGTGTACGATAACCTTCAATCGTGAACGAAGGTACGGACGGCGCGGCGGCCCTCCGTCCTATTTGTCTCGATGCGCGTACTTATTAACGTTGTTGCGGCCTTAATCACAGTTGCTGCCAGTTTAATCTCCAGTGTAATTCTGGATTTCCCTTCTGGCTCCACTCGATTGATTAACTGTACGGAAATCCCTTCTAATCTACCTTTCGTTCATCTTAAGAGAGTATAGAATGATGGATATTGTGCGATATTGCAGATCGCCCGAGGCTAAATCGCGACTTGTGAGACGATGCATCAAGACAATCAAAATTGATATAATTATATTCAAATCTTATTAGTATGACGTATTAAGGCTATGATTGCTTGAGATTAATATTCTATAATTCGAATGAAGATATACATACTTTTTTTCCCAAATTATTAATCTAATAAATTGTGTCGTAATAAATAACGCGTATAATTTATTATTCAAGCGTTAAGCTTGGCAGAGGTTCAAATCTTGTTAGTATGATGTACTAAAATATGATTTTATAAAATTAATATTTTGTAATTTGAATAAAGTATATATATATATATATTCTTTCCAATTATTAATCTAATAAATTGCGTCTAAATAACGCGTTTAATCTATTATTTAAGCATTAAGCTACGCAGAAGTTCAAATCTTGTCAGTATGACGTACTAAAACTTTGATTGCTGAAATAAATATTTTATAATTTTAATAAGGTATACATACTTTCCAAATTAATCTAATAAATTGCGTCATAAATGACGTATTTAATCTATCATGCAAGCGCTAAGCTTCGCAGAAATTCAAATCTTGTTAGTATGATATAGTAAAATATGATTTTCTGAAATTAATATTTTATAATTTGCATAAAATATACATACTTTCAAATTATTAATCTAATAAATTGTGTCATAAATGATGCGTTTAATCTGTTATTCAAGCGCTAAGCTTCACAGAGATTCAAATCTTGTCAGTATGACATATTAAAATATGATTTGCTAAAATTAATATTTTGTAATTTGAATAAAATATACACATTTTCCAAATTATTAATCCAATAAATTACGTTGATAAATAAATAAATAAATATGAATTTAATTTATTATTCAAGTGCTTAAACTTCACAAAGACATTAACAGCATATCAACCCCAAGAGTATATAGTTAATAACGAAGAGCGTGTTTATATTACAAAATTATCGGAAAAATAATTGGACTTTTCTCATAATCACTTGATTCAACGGTAGAGTAAATCGTGGTAGCCGGAGAGATTCTTGGCCATTCCTCAGAGGAGGAGATCGTGCAAACACAGAGAGAGGCGGTCCCTCCGCCGAGACGATTCACCCTTGATATTATCGGGACGTAAACCCTGGCAACCCTCCTCGCACACAGTCGAGACACGTTTCCAACCCCTCGCGACGGCGGATTGCGACGTTAAAATCGATCTGGCGCTGGTTGTCATTGCACGCGCGAACGCGTCTCTCGAGCGCATCGCACTCTGTGCGATGTGCGTCGCCGAGAAGCGCCCTTGGGCTAAGCTCCATCTTGCCTTACGCCCGTCAAATTGAATCTTGATACACTCGGTTGACCACGGCTGTTGCCTCTAATCCAACTCCTACGGGACGAGAATCTCATCGTACCTACGTAGCTCGGAGGTTGAAAATTTCTCAGACGGCGGCTTTCGGTATCTTCAGGTGCCGCGCAAGTAATTGAAGTACCGTCTATGACGGAAGAAAAAAAACATTTAAAAAAACGATATAAGTCTTAAGAGAGGTACTAATCTTTATTTCTCAAATACCAGATAATGAAAACTAACTAGAGATACATTATAAAACTTCATAAATAATGTAAAATTATTAGTCAATATCTGCACATATACAATTAGCAGTTTCATTAAAAAAATCTATGCTAGATTAACCAAAGAATACATTATTAACTTTCTCAAGTAGTATGTTTATAGAATCGATAAATTATAAATCTCTTTGTTAAAAATGTGAAACGATTCAATTTTCTTCTCATGTTACATCTGCAAATTTGGATTACTCTTGTTAAAGTATAGCCATTGTACAAAAATCAACGTAAAAATTTACGTTTAATAAAAATATACACTGAAAAAAAATATAGTTAATTTTAATAAATATTTAGTTGAATACTGCTAACTAAATATTTATTAAATATTTATTAAATATAAAGATATTAAAGATTTATTTGATACAAGTAATGTTAATTTGATTTAACAATCTTTTATTTTACTGAAAAAATATTTATTTATTGTAAGTAAATGTTTAGTTGGCAGTATTGAATTAAATATTTATTAAAACTATATTTTTTTCTCAGGATAGAAATGAAATATTCGGTACATTTTATTATGCTATTTGATAAAATACATTTTGGCATTTTATCAATTGAGATATTTCACTTTTATATTTAGATTAGAACAGTGTACAATAGCTTTAATATGCGCACTAGATCTGCCAATGAAAAACGTTATTAGTATTCATTTTTCTATTTTATACAAATTCTATCAATTCAATTTGAAATTAGTTAATATAAATGAACTTATAAGCTTAATAACTGTGTTACAGATTTTGGCGTCAGCTCCGGGGAGTTAAAAAGGATCATCCGATGTTCTTGACGATAAAACTCATCAAACATGAATCGTGGTATGACTTAATGTATCGATCGCCGTAGTTACACGCGACGGAATCCATCGCGAATATTTTAACGATACAAATGTAGTATGTCTATGTGTTGTTAGATTGCAACGACCCGGGCATCTTAAGCGCGCGCGTTTGTCTCAAACGTCTTCCGGGCCTTCTTCTCAAGGCTGTCGCTCTACCGTAGCTCGGTTCGGATACCGTTAACCGGTGAGTTTTACCGGCCCGAAGACACGTAACCGTCTAATAACATTAATAACGAGAAATGCCTCGTAGGTGGCCGCGGACTGACGGAGATTTTCATAGATTGATTCGATCAGGGAAGAGTATCGTGTGCCGTCGAAGTGTCATTACGCGTAAGTACGGCATGCATCATATGATTACGGCTGTGATGTCAGGCAGTAAGGAAACGATACTCTCAAGCGACTTCAATTAAATTACCCGTCGATACGGGCAATGGCGAATATTCAATATTCGCGCAGAGATTGCAAGTTATTATCTCGACACGTACTTTACGACGAGGAGGAATTACTTTCGTCAGAAAAGTTGCGTGTCCATCGAGATACGTCCATCGATTTCTCAACGGTGCGTAAAAGCACAATTTTGTTCCATCTGCTGTATTTGATTTCTTGAATTCATTTTTCGAAGATGTCAAACATTCAAATAGAACAAAGTAAATAAAATAACGGAATCTCTCATTTTGCTTTATCGTTAAGATACAGAAGAAAAAGCGAGTGTTATAAACTTCATAAGTATAAAGTAATAAAGAAAGCCAAAATCGGATCAAATTTTGGATGTTACAAATAATACATTATATATTCTTTTATTAAATCAATTTATTCCAGATATAATTGCGAGCCGATTCCCCCTAATAGAAAGAAAGAAAGAAAGTAAGTAAGAAATTTGTTGCGAAAAATATTACCTCAGGATTTGAATCTGAAACCTTCTAATTTAATTTAGGGAGGATTATCAGCGTTTCAGAAATGATTGTGTTGAAACCGAATGTTATCGGCTCGCAATTATATCTGGAATAAATTGATTTAATAAAAGAATATATAATATATTATTTGTAACATCCAAAATTTAACCGATTTTTATTATTTGCTTTTTTTATTATTTGATGTATTCACATATACAGTCGTGCTTAAAATTCTTAAAAATCTGTTCATAAATATAAATTTACAAAGCCGTATATAAATTGTGCGGCTTTTATAGTATTCTTTATTTCCTTATTAATTTCGTTTCATGGACCTTCGTTCATGAATTCGAAACGTGGACAAGACAAATGCAATGGCGCATTCGGCCAATCTAAACGAACGCAGATATCGCGAGCGTTGTCATGCGAAGTCCGTTGGATCCGTACCTTCACGCGCGATTGCCCGACAGATATCCCTCCTGTGTATCCGTGCCCGCTTCGCTCGCAAGCACGCACGCACGCGTGTACGCGTGTACAGAGCGCATGCAAGCCTCGTGAGAACGACGTTCTCTTGATTCTATTGGCGCCACGCCGCGCCGCGACTTGATGCGAAAGAGGAAGAAGAAGAAACGCGACAAATTTCTGCGCTCTTCGCGTGTATTCTTATTCGAAAATAATTTTGTTAAAGATTTATATATATATTGCAAAATATTAACATATTTTAAATAATAGTAAAATAACGCGTAAATTAATATACAATATACATATACAAAAACTTGATACAAATATAAAAGTAAATAATAATAATAATAATAATAATAATAATAATAAATAAAATAATAATAATAGAAATGAAAAAGCACTTATTTGGAATGCAAAAGTTTTTATATAAAATATATCTATTTGGATAACGATACAATGATAAAAAAAGAACAAATAAGATAAAAATTTATTTTTTAATCAGAATATCAAGAAATTCCTAATAATCGATTATCAAATCGTTTGCGAGTAATTTCCGTTCTCCATAAAACATTCATCGGGTTTACGTAGAATGTAACACTTTCCATCACGATTATTATATTTCTGATTATAGAAACCAAGGTGTCAACATTATATTATCTGAAGATCTGAAGATATTATCTCAATCCAAGAATCGAAACATATAATTATATTTCAGTGTTTTATTATATATTTAGTTTCGCATTAAGTATTTTTTATACTTAACATTTGGGAGACTCGACTCTTTTTTTATTGTTGTATTGTTATTAAAATTTATGAGTTCTTGATTATTTTATATGATTATATCTATTTTGAATTACATAAGTTCGTTTGAACAGTTCAGCTTCTTTCTAATCATCTTCAAATATAAGAAGATTACATGAGGATTAAGGAAAAAATATATTTGAGATTTTCCTAAATATATTTTTTTATATACTCAAATTTTGTGCATATAGAACATATTTTATGTGATTTTTGATTTTGTTAAATTGTAGCCTTTTTTTATTACGTCGTAAAAGAACATTCCGTCAAAGATAAATTTCCTTAAATTTATCTAGTATCACTAATGCATATACACGAAAGTACTCTTATATTTTTTAACGTATGCATAATAAAAGACAGTCATTTTCTCGCTATAAATATTAAACGCTAGAAACGTTTAAAATATAGGAAGTAATCAAATATTCCTCTCTTCTTAATATCGTTCCTTGCATAATACTTATTTCACCATCTGCTGTATATCCTATATGCTCAGCCTTTGTAAAAAGAAGACGATATTCAAATCTCTTTCTTCATACATCAGTTTTGCAATTGTGCAAATATTGATACGTCGCTATTGATCTAAGTACTAAACGGCATGTATCAAATTCGATACGCATATCTGCCGTGCATGCGTGCACACATACATTACGCACGGGGTAGACTTCGAGTACATCGCGATGAGGCGGTCAGACATTCGTTGCAATTCCATCACGTGTGAACGAATTGGCCACCTGGTCAATATAAATAAATAAAGACTATTAGTATGCAGGATGTGCGATACCGTTTACGTGATCAATTGTTCGACGAGTATCGTTACATGTGTGCACGATAATCGGTCTGTAATCGGTCTGCCAGAATTACGAATACATCGAGATACACACCCTGATCAATCGCGAAAAAATAAAAAAAGAAATTTGAATTCTTAATCTTACTATGCGTCTATTTGTCTCTTACATAAAGCTGTATTCAAACTTCTTATTAAAGAATCTTACCTAGACTCGTCAATTGGCTCCGTTAAAAAATTCTAAAAATTGATCTGCGAAAATGCAAAAATATAAAATGAAAAATATAGAATTTTATGTATTATAAACTAAGAATCGTCTAAAATAAAATATTTAATCCGGAGTCAATGACTTCGTATTGAATAATTATATGCGACCGTTTCATATATAAAACATAATCATTTAATCTATGTCTAATTTTGCACAGTCAAATGAAGTTTACTTACACAAATACATTTTTAAAATAGACATCAATCAAAATTTAATTAGTCTACGTCAGCTTAATGTAAATCAATTTCTTAGGAAATCGTACGAAGTATAATATGGGAGATTTGCCACAATGTGAACGAAAATAAATCAATTTTCGCAATGAATTAACGATCAATTAAATATAATACAAAAATTAAATACACGAAAGTATCGTAGGTATGCAGACATGCAACGTGGATTGCATGGTTAAAATTGAAATAACAATATTATCCGGCTTACGTCAGAGCGAGCTCTATCCAGAATCCGGATACGATCGATGACGCGCTCTCCGCGATGCGCTGGTACAGCAGCAGCAACAGCGATTAACGACACTCGTATAAAGTGACGGTTGCCTCTGCGATGCGCCGGCAGTTTACGAGCGTGACTCACGCTCACGCCAAGTAACATCGATAAAACCGAGTTAAATTATGTAAAGGTTCACACGCGCGTTCCGACACGTCGCGTCGGTCGAGCTGCGCAGGAGCTACTGCTTTTAATGAGATGCACGAAGAGCGCAAAGATCCCACCGTCTATTTTCGCTCTTAAATTAAACCAGACGGCTCTCGACCGGCATTTTAATACCATTGATTTTCAAAGCCGGTACTAAACAGGGCTATAGAATTAATAATCCTTAATTTCCGATCATAATATTTCTGATAAACGCGTTAGATCATACTCTTTCAAACGATCTCTATTTCAAACGATAAGGCATTATCACAAAAAAGGCACTATCGGAATTGTATAAAGATGTATGTTTAAGCTTTTGAGGAACAAAGTTTTCTAATAAAGTAATTTATGGAAAATTTTGCTCTCTAAAGGTTTTCGGGCTCGCTGAATTCAATTTTAGCCTCAAAATTTTAAAATTTAAATTTCAAAAAACTAATCTGATTATCATGAAACTCGATGAATTCGATCTTAGAAGAGCTTTGATATTTCCGAGTTTAAATGAAACCTAAAAATATCAAATTTCAAAAGTGTAGTAATATCCATAAGGAGGATCTAATATCAGAGGGCTTATTATCAAAGTTTGAAAGTCAGTTTGGAAATCAATACTAATTGTTTACGTAGCACTAATGAGCTTCAAATAAAACGAAACTTGGAACTTGATGTTCCACACACACACACACACACACACACACACACACACACACACATGCGCGCGCGCGCATGCACATCGCAAGTAAAAAATTCTCTAAAATGAATTTTATGACAATAAAACTATTTTTTTTTAATTTTGTCAAATGTTCGCTCGATTTTTATAAAACTTGATTTACGGAATAATTTTATAATATAATCTTTATCCGAATAATAAGCTTCATCCCGAATCTCAGGTCAAAAATAAAAATTCAAAATAGTAGATTCATATTATTCACATTATCAAATTACTCCATAGGCCAAGTTTCATAAAAATTGAACGAATAATTAATAAAATGAAAATGAAATAATCCGAAATGGAGTTTACAAAGAATTAAAATAAAAAGAAAGGAAAATTATAAAAAAATCGTCTTACATTTTCTGTTTAATTACAATTGTATATATGATTCGAATTTCTAATATCTCTTATTCCATTGCAAAATGTTAACACAAAAAAGACTACAATTTAAACATTTTCAACGAACAGGCTCCTTCCCCATAGCGCTCTGTCTTCGGCAATTTACTTCTGGATCCAACGTGGAACAGCGAGGGGATTCCCCAGCCTTTCGCGATGATAGGCTTGATTCACTGAAGCATTGTCTCTGGACGATACGCATACAATGGCTCAAAGCGATTTGAATCTAATCTATGACTTATGGCCGCGATGCTCGCCTTTTGAATGAACAATGTACCGCGGCGGCACGCATTTTTCCCTCGTTTTCTTCTTTTATTTTACGATTGGTTTAACTGTCTATATTCAAACACATAATTCTATAAAAATCGCGTTCAATCTCCTTCATATCATAGTAATCTCCTTCGTATCACAGTAATCAATATTTAAAAATCTAGACTTTTCGCACCTGCTGCTCCTGATAAAAGATTTATTGAATATTTTTGGATATATATTGAATTCGCATTTAAAGTAAATCGCTGTACAAGTTGCATATAATCCTTACTGCTACATATTATTTATTATACAGTATATTTTATCAAAAACAAATTGTAAAATCAAATATATTGAAATAATCAAAAGCTTCATCATTATTTTATATCACTAGACTCACACAAAGGATCGAAATGATCCATATGAAAAATTTGGATCTAGATATCCTAAAATGATAGATCTCCACACACACACACACACACACACACACACACACACACACACACACACACACACACTCACACACACACACACACACACACACACACACACACACACACACACACACACACACTCACCGAATCTCATTACCGAAATTCAATTTTTGAATTACATCTCTTAAGCCATTTTCCTCTTAGAGCAAACAGCCATGTTCCTCCCGAAGTCATTTAAAATTGCAATATTACGTTCTTTAATTATGCAAAATATATCTTCGATTTATGCGCTATCATTTCCAAGCAATTTCGATTTTTGCGCTGCAACCCTTAAGGAACTTCCCATGTCTGCCAAGTCGACCCTCCCCCCTGCCTCGCTTAATCAAATCATCATAAATAAATAACAGTAATGCGCTATTCATACGCTTTCAATATCCGCAAAAAAAATTTTTGCACTTATTTTGTTTAGCTAAAAAAAATTTTTTTGTGGGGAGGGGCTGCGTGGGCTATCAGTCAGCCCCCCCCCCTCCATCTCCCTCCCTTCGTGTTAATAACCGATTGGAAAATTATTAGATACACAGGATTTATGCGCTATTTATGCGCTTTCACATACTTTCAATTTTTGCACTGTATCCCTTAAGCAACTTTCTTCTTGGAGCATCCAATCCTATCCGAATAAATGATCTTGGAAGTTTTTAGTAAACATTTTGGGTATTAAAACATTTCATATGACATATTGCAGAATCCTTTCAGAATTGTTATTCATAAGATATGAAAGGTTGAAGCATTCTGGGCGGAAATCCTCTAACACTACATCAAAATTGAGCGATTCTTGGCATTATCCGCCATATTGAATCAGTCATTTTTTATTTTTCTGTTTTATATTGATTCAGCCATTTTGCATTTTCAAATTTTACGATACGGTTTCGAAATCAGCAATGATGAAAACAGGCCTAACGCCTATATTTTGCCGAAATCGGGCGACTTTTAAAATTTCCATCCGCCGTATTAATTCAATCATTTTGAATTTTCAAATTTTTAATCTGGATTCGAAATCAACGATCCCGAAAACCTTTTCATTACATTTCACCGGAAACGAACTCTAACAGCCTCAACGAAAAGAGGCTTTACGTATATAAAACAACAATTTTAAGATAGAAGGATTTAAATTATAGCTTATAATAATAAAAGTGAATCGGACATAAATGTATATAGAACTAATATATTAGTATATTTATATCTAATCTAATCTAATTTAACGATTAAATTAACGCAAAAACAGTTTTAATAGAAGTTGCCTTTTTATGGTGCAGTAAAAAAAGAAAAATTGATGAACTTATTTATAGAAATTACATATATATATATA
>NW_017259417.1:170763-179666 GCF_001594045.1 Atta colombica
TATATATATATATATGATTAATCATTTATACTTTTACTATACATTATGACGGTACATTATGGTGGAAATTCTGGTCGCTCTGGTCCTTTTGACGAAAGAGAAACGGAGAAGCAACTCGCTAATGCAATATGGCACGGTGGCGGCTTCAGTGCAGCAGGTAACAACAGAGAGAGAAAGAGAGAGAGAGAGAGAGAGAGAGTCACCTAACGTAAAGCGCTTGGGCAAAGGGAGGAAGTCAACGGCCACGATGTGCATTTAGCGGTCGGAAAGAGCATTACCTAACACACGGCGCGAGATTGGATCTGCTTGCGCGGACGAGGACGAGGAAAAACGAGTGAATGACTTCCTACATAGATAAAGATCATCGCGGACGAGTATCCTCTTTAACCGACGAGGCCGAAGCCAGTCTTGTGCTTGGCATATTATATGATTTCTTGAATTAATCAGAACATTTGTCGATTTTATCTTTCCCTGGATGCAGTAAATAAAATTCAATAGTTTGAAGCAAACAAACAGAGAAACAATAAATAAGCAAAATTGATAATCTTTCCTAGTTTCATTATTTTTTTCATCTTTTTAAATATCGAGCTTACTTTAATATGTCTAGAGGAAAAATAGAATCAAAGATATCAAAATTCAATACATAAAATAAAATTGAGCTCTCGAAATAAAAAAAAATAAAAGTACATTGATTGAAGGGCAATTGAGAGCAGTCATCGAACACAGTTAATCGTGCAAAATAATTAATAAATGTATTGTTCAAATCATTATATACAGATCGAAAGAATCTGACGTTTCGGATCCGATCGAACTATCTTCAGCAATATCACTTAAAAAATTAAGAAATTAATCGTGCCGAATAGAAAGGAGAGCAGCTAAGTTTTCAATTCCATATATTTGAGAAAACATCCCAGTCAATTAGCTGTTTGACAAAGTGCAGCTGCTAATTATGACTAATATGTCAAAATTGATCATAAATTATTTTCAAAGGATAGATATAAGAAATAACGTTAGAATACTGGTTCATATCGCCTAAATTAATGAAATTTCAATGAATTTTAGTATATATTTGAACAATCCCCACAATTATATGTACACACGTTATATTTTCCATAATGAAAATTAAATATTAAAAGTTGAATTATTTTTCTTTTAAATTAGAGCTAAAGAATACATTAAATATTGCAAATCAGCTAATTACGACACTCAATCCAGCCGCGACAATCGTCATTACTATCGAATGCCTGTCAGCGCTAATGCCTCCGGAACGCTATTAAACATCAATAATGCAAGGAGCACATTGCCTCGTCGCGAAAAGGAAGTATCGGAGTTGCCAGAATGATGAAGGGAAGATAAGAAAGAAAAAGGAAAGGAAATGTGGAGAATGCAACAATCTGCGAAATATAATAGGGTTGAGTTACGGCCGCGACTGTGTGGTCTTGCTTTGACCCCCGGTCGCACGAAGTAGTTAGCTTTGAAGCTTGACACGCGGCACATGACGTACGCAACACGGCCGAAGCCGTGGAGAAGAGCGATGGTAGGTAGTGGTATAATATGGCTTTCGCGAGCGATGGTAGGTGGTGGTATAATATGGCTTTCGCGAGTGCGAAGAGCTATGTCGCATTTGTTCGTCCGATGATGTTAACGCCACATCGGCTCGCCCTTTTATTACCGCGAGATACCTTATCCATGCTTCGTGCTATCGCGATGACGCTGATCAACCTGCTGCTGCGTTTACGACGAAATCTCTGGTTTATGCACCTAAAGGAGGATTGTTGGAAGATCTCTCATCGTTTAAATTAAGTTACTTAACGTCAGAAAATAATGTTTACTCTGTCATACTTTGGATAGCAGTAATGAATAAATGCATGGAATTGCACTGAAAAAAGTTTAAATTTTTAATAAATATTTGTTTAAACAGTTAGCAAATACTTATTAAATGTGAACATATTTATTTAGTACAAAAACTATTAATTTGATTTATAGTATTTTTTTTTATTAAGTAAATATTTATTTACTGTAAGTAAATGTTTACTTAGTACTGTTCAAAGGAATATGTATTAAAATTTAGTACATTTTTCAATGTAGCAAATATAAAATATCAAGCTCTTTAATTGTTACTAGTATTCGCGAGTATACTTTAAATTAACGTACTTCTGCTTTAACATAATTGAATGATTTTTTTTCATTTTAAATAATTCAAAATCCGAGGAATAGAATTATATGTTTCTTAAATAAAATTAAAGATCGTAAAAAACATTTGTTATAACACATCTTTCACAACAAAGAGGAGAAAATTCCGTATCTACTGAATTTACGAATACCGATTAAGATTAATAATAAAAATATTACTATATTATTATATTATATTAACTAATTAAAAATATTACTATATTAACAACAGTAGAAATAGAAAATATTTTTTGTATATATACAGATTACTTTCAGTACACATATAAAGTAGTAGGTATTTTTTTATAAAAATAAGAACATATAAAATATTTAAACAAATATTTAAATGTAACATTTATTAGAGTAACAAATTATTCTTTTTAGATAAAATCGAGTAGTTCTTTCTTCTCTTTTCTTTCCCTAATGTAAAAAATTTCCGACTAAATTTCACAAAAGATTTGTAGAACTATGATAGAAAGATGATATTTTAAGAGCCAGCGTGTAACATTATTCCTTGAGAGAGAGAGCAGGCTTTTTGTCGCCGGGATAGGAATTGGTAAAGGCAAGAGCGCGATTATCACATTCGTATAGTGTACCTGCCGCATTTCGTAACCCAGACGAGCCAGAAGCGCTCCGACGAATACAGAAAACGCATCCACGAGTGACCTGTGCGTGAAAGGCAAGGAACATCGCCTTGACTCGCTTCGCGATGACTTATACCTGCATCCGCAAACATTACGTAAGAGTTCGGAAACAGAATTTGCGACTCGAAGGAGGGAAACGATAATCTGAACGTGCTGAAATCATTTTTACTAAAATTACATCACGTATATAGCTACGTCATTTTCAACAGGAACCTCAGAAATCATTGTTGCGTCATTTCTCGGTTAAAAATAATCATTAACATACATGTGTTTATTTTAAAAAATTATGTTATCAATTTTTGAAAGTCACGTTATATTCTTCTAATTTCTTTAGCTCTCTTTTTTTAAGAGATCAGATTTTAAAAAGTCATGTAATATTATTATTAATTCTTTAGGATTTTTTTTCTTAAAATCTCTATGAAAAATATTTTACTATATTTACGATAAATCAGATTTAGCATACAAATTTGAGAAAATAAAATTATTTGAAACTTTAAAAAAATATATATGCATATAACAGTCCAAAAAATTTTAATCTTAATTTTAGCCATTCATTCTAAAAAAAAAAAAACAAAAAAATATTTTTATAAAATCATTTTAAGCAAAGTCACGAAACATATTAATAATATCGACAAAGAACGAACATATTTACGTGAATTATAGAAAATATGTAATAAAAATTGAGAACTAAAAAAATATAAAAACATAAATCAGAGCAAAGCGTATGTCGTTTTTAAAGAAAAAATTCTTGAGATTACGTCCATCGAAATATCGATGTTCGAACATCCCTGGTTCGGTGCAATAAAAAAAATAACAATAATAATAAATTATTCAAATGCTCCAATATTTAACAAATAAATTAAGAAGAAACAACCCATGAGAACACATACAGGATGTTTTTTGTGAAATTAATTATCATATATTAAAAAATAATTAAATAAGGTACAGATATTTCTATGTAATCGTGTCCTCTTCAAGTGTGAACATCTAAACATACATAGACATACATAGTAAATAAAAGCATTCTAATAAAATAAAATAAAATTGTCAACGGTAAAAAGTTATCAGAAGTGAAAAAACATCGTTAAACTATAAAGACTACTATCTTCGTCTGTCGTATTTTGATACTCAACTGATATGGAAGTCACTATAATAAAATTAATTACTCAACTGATACGGAAGTTACTATAATAAAATTTAGTAAAATAAAAACTTTAGTTCAATATCAGTAATCATAAAAGTAATTAGTTAAAATAATATTTTTTTGACTTACTTGAGAACAGATTAACGACGTTCTATACAAATTGATCAGTAAATGTTGAACATAAAATTACGAATGAGAGATCAAAACAAAGAATTGTTCATAATAAGTTAAAATTCGGAAATATGGAAATGGCATCTACACGCAAACAAGATCATTATAAAGTGGATCTAATAAATCGATATCACTTTGTATGCCATTTCTTTGCTTTTTTATGTGAATTGCTTCTAAGATAAGTCGTCTATTATATTATATTATAAGAATTTATTATATTATAAGATAAGTCGTATATTATAAGAATCTTTTTCTTCATCTAAAATTTGAACATCATCCCAATCAAAATCATGATTAAATTCCAACCTATGTTCTATGACAACAAAATTCTGTTCCGAAAAACATCCTGTGCGTCCACTCATGGACTATTTCTCCTTAAAAAAAGTAACATCGAAGTGGTTACACGGAGCCCACCCGACGCGATCGAGAGTCATCCAGTCGCCGCGGCATTCTGGCTCACAGCCAGCTGACTTCGCAAGAATACACCACCGATCGATCTGAGCCTCGCGTACGTAGATACACCCACACGCGGGCGAGTGAGAGCCGCGATGCCTGCCTACCACACGTGCAACGACCTCGTGAACTTGAACTTGCGCCGGTCTCGCTCGTCTCGGCGCGGCTCAGCTCGAATCGTTCGCCGAAACGTTGTTGTAGGCAGCGCGAAAAGAAAAGGGTCCGCCCGACCGACCTGCATTCGAGCGACCGAGCGACGAAGGAAAGAAAGAGAGAACGCATGACCGCGACGACAGTACTACACGGGAAGTACACGCGAAAGAAGTGCGTTCTATTCGCGGAAGGGGACAAGTTGGGAACGCATGATGATGTTAATCGCTACCAGGAAACGGCGGGGAACGTAGCTCGCAGCATCACCGCGCCGGAGAGAGTAACATATGCGTTTCCTCGCGCTTGTCGGGCCGCGAGACCGAGACCCCTGATTTGCTCGGCTCTTCTTCAGCTCCTAAACATCGAGAACGAAAACGCGAGCCGGCTAGATTTCAGATGCGCCGAGCGAGCGAGCGAGCATACGCGCGGGCGAATCTTTATGCCGCCATATGGCGGCGACGGCGGCCTCTTCTCTCTGTGTTCTCCCGCCGGTTTTATACTCCCGTCAGACAAGTGCAGGCTGTTGTGAATGCGATTACGTGCTGCTCGCATAAACGCGATGCCGTCGTGGCCGCTGCCACAGCAACGACCGACCGGTAGCTACCGTCGCTCGTTCAGATCGCTCGCCAAATTGTCTGTCGACCATTTCAAGTCGTTTAATTCTGTACCTTCAAAGAATCAACGTAATCGAATGTTCCTCTCAATAGCAATAAAAGAATCAATATAATGATACTCGATTATAGCCCTCTGAATGCAACACGGCAGTTCGTTGAGAACAAAGAACTAAAAGAGAAAGAGATCGTGTGGGACGCGAACTGTACTTAAATCTAATCCTTTTGCTGTTAATTTAAATTAAAATCTTGGAAACATTTACGAATGCATTTGATAAATTTCTAATCATAAAAAATTTCTATTTTTCGAAGTTTCTTAATTTATAAATGGAGATGAAAATAATAAAATGTATCATCCCGTATTAAATGTATATTTTTAATATTTTATTCTAATCTTTATTATTAAAATTTTCACAAAATTAAGAGAAAACAATAAATTTGATCGCTTGTAAAAATTTCCGTAAAAAGACTGACTTTATCACAGAATCTATTATACGTGACTGCAAGAACGCACGCGGTGACTATAGTATTCGCATATCGCTTCTCAGCAGAAGAGATCTCTGAGCTGCGGTATCGACGATCGACAATACCAAACGGCAACGCAAGCTCATTCTTGGTGCATCAGCTCAACCGGAGGACGAGGTAACTCGGTATGCGGGTCACCCCGTTCGCCAGTGCGCATATCGCGAGATGCATTGTCTGATCAGATAGCGAGTTTATGTTATCTCGCGGCCGCTACCGCATAACTCTTGCGTTGACCGCCTTATACTGTTTTTCTCGAATTCGTTTGTGTGCGCTTTTATCTATACAGGGTGGATACTATATAAGGCCCGGTTCCACCAATATAAGTTTATTCATAATCGATTCGATTTATTTTTTCTTCTAATTCTAAAAATTAGAAAAAGATAAACAGTAAGTTAAATCGAGATTAAAATTAATCTTACATTGGTGGAATCGGAATGGAGAGATCTAAGGACTCTAAAAGATTTGAAGGGATGATTCTTCACACAATTCAGGACAAAAATTTCATGTCTGAAACGGCTTAGTTTCAAACATACAAAGAGTGTTAGGAAAAAATTTTCTTTTCTACAAATTTCAAAAATCACTCAAATTATTTTGATGAAAAATGTTTCATTAATAAATATACAAGATTTCATCAAAATAACTCGAGTGATTTTCAAAAGTCATTTTTTGGAAATTTTTTTCTTCAATTTTAATGTCTTTGAAAATTGGCCGTTCGGACATATAATCATATGAAGTTTTTAAATTTGTATGAAGAATCCCTTCATATCTTTTAAAATGTACCTTTTTTAGAGTTACCGACCTGTACTCTATATAGTTTTATTAAACTATCGAAGAAATTCGAAATAAACATGTTTTGTCTAAAAATAAATATCTTTAATTTTAAATCCATCAAAATAAAAAAAGACGAAGTTAGGAAGAACGTTAAAAATAAATCTGGCGATAATTATGAATTACAAGAAAGTAATTCGTTGGATAAAATATAAAAATCATCTAGAATAAAAATTTAACGTTTCTTCTATGCATAATTCTTAGATATATGTAAAGGATAAGAAAATAATCACAAAGTAGAATGTAAAGTGCTAAATGGTTCGCAACCATCTCCAGTATGTGTGTCTCCCGATAAGTTGTTAAGTCTACGTCACGTTACATACGCTTTCGTGGTACGGCGTCAATGAGTATACAACGTGAGTACTTATACCCTTAGTCGCGACAGACGATCGCCTTTCTCAGAATTAGATAAGTCTCTTTATTGGTGATCAGATCACTGCAACAGCAGCAGCAACAGCAGCAGGAGCAGCGACGGCGGCGGCAGCAAGTTCAAGGTTGACTGGGTAAAAATAACCGGACTCTCTCGTCGGAGAACGAGCTGCTTCTCCTGGTGTTTCTGTTGATTATGCTTAATCGAAAACGTACTGTTTGTCACTTATCGCTAAAACATTTCGAAACTTACTCTATCAAATTCTCGAATAAAGATGTATATGTTTTAAAAGCAATCAGACAAATAGATATTTTTATTAACATCTCCGTGTTGTATTTAAATATTTTTATAAAAAAATTTTAAAAAGCTTCATATTTGCTACTTAAATTTCAATTTTTTTATTAATCCAATTTATTATTTTTTTTTTTAAGGATCATACATAATTTTTTTAAACCATTCTTTTCTATTAATTTTTTTGTCTGTGAAGTTTATCACCAAATCATTGATTGATAAATAGAAAAAATAAGACTTAATAAAAATTATTTTAAAGATATCTTTTAATATGCAAATTTGCTTTAAAAATGCAAAGGAAATAAATGTAATTGCAATAAGTTTTAAAAAACATCTATTAGTTCGCAATAACTAAGAGGAAAATATGATCCATGACAAAAACCAGATAATTAGCAACGTAAGACACGACTCACGCTTCGAACGAAATCGTGATGTCGATAATGGATATTGGAATTTGTCGTGGCAAGAAACGAGTACATACTGCCATAGAGGTGCCATAACGGTGCCCGTTGTCGCTCATGGCTTTCATGAAAAACGTACCTGCCTGAACACACCTCGTTTAGAAAAAGAGTAGTACTCGAGATGACTCGGGCGACCTTAGTCGTGCACCTAAGAGAAATACCGTACTGCACGCGGACCTTCGACGATGAAGATATAACGAGGTCGAGCATGTCAACGACTCTATCATATGATGAGAATCCTTTCCATATACCTCGCAAGCCTAAATCTCGCGAACTAGGTAAAGAATACGCAAGACACGTTTAATCTAGAAAAGTCTGACGTGCTGGACCTCGTTTTCGTAGTCGTCACAGCCTGACAAAAATTATATCCTGCCGAGTAGAATAAATTGTTTATTAGTAATATATTAGTTAGACGTAATAATGAGCTCTGTCTCTGTTTATAATTAAAGATCAAAAACTTGTAACTGTTAAACTTAAATCTGAAAAAGAACAAAGTTGTAAGGAATTTTAAGGAATAAGTAAGGAAGAATACTGTTAAGTAACACATATCTGGTAATAAATAATTAAACCTAGTAATTAACAATTAATTTACTAAAAATGCAAACAGGATCTGTAAAGCAAGATTTAATATGGATAGATTCTGAGATTTAATAAATAGAGAATATTATATACTATTAAATATTATATAATTATAATCGTTATAATACTATATAATTATAATAATTAATAAGGTACATAATGTAATAACACTAGTCTCAACTTTTTATTGAATATTCAAAGTGGTAACACTATTAGTAGCGACATTTCTCATAATATGTAATAAACGATTAGCCTAAAACTTCTGCTTTCGTAGCGTCATCCTCATAGTTTTGTCATCATCATTATCATCGTCGTCATCATCATATCGCATTATCAGCAAACTTCTCCTCAGACGAAATACAAATGAATCGCGTGTTCTTTTGCTTCGTCACATAATAATACATGTACATAGATTAGAGATATTGCAAAAATCTAGCATAAAATCAGTGACGGGTGGGTGTATTTATATATGTATAATTATATATAAATGTGTTTAATTATATA
>NW_017259417.1:179766-194126 GCF_001594045.1 Atta colombica
CGGAAGCGGAGGGCGTTGAGAGAACGTATAATCGCGGGATATCGCTAGTCAACGTCCGAGATAAATCAGTACTAAAAATGACGACGTCTATCTTATATCAAACGTCTACCTATATTTCTCAGACGTTTCACAACCTCTCTCTTTCTCTCAAGCACGGGCTAACGTGAACTCGATCGCGCGTTAGCCGATCAGACGAGTTAGCTGGCGACTACTCGCAAGATCGACATATGCAATTTCAAAGTTGAAAGACCGGAGTGAGTGAAGATATGCTATATCAAAACAATGAAAATAGATTATGATGCTCGGGGACGGATAGTTTTATTGAGGTGGCTTATTCGTGGGTAGAGTGTCTATTGCACTACTATACTAACTATTGCAGAAGAAAATTATTGCGATATTGTAAATATACTGTGATATGCCCAGAGTACAATTGCAAACTATGATAAACCCTGATTATTATCCTGTACTAAGCTAAGAGGGTGTTTTGTGAATTATCGCTAAACACTTTCCTCAAAAACCGACAATCGATCAGAGCACGAATTGCATTTTCGAAATAATAATTCGAATTTCAATATCTTATATTCTCTCTCATTTTCGACAATGATAATTATAATGCTATTTTTTTAATATAATATAATATAATTTTTAATATAATAGCTAATATTCATTCAGTCTTTGAATGTATGTAACAGACCGAATTTTTCACGAAAGCGAAGTTTTTGTTTAATAAACTTGATAAAACTTAAAGCACTTTAAAATAGTGACTAACTAACTCAACTGTGATTTACATTTGATTTTAATCATAAAAAATATCTCTAAAAAATAGCTGTCGGTTTAAGAAAATGAGTGTTTCTCGAGCATTCCTATTATGTATTTGTGACTACAAGGTGCATTCGCGCAATCGATTTCGCTCGCCCATCGCACTCTTTTCTCAACGCAAACGTCTCTTATCCCAAATGTCAGATTAATTATCGGTCACTTATGGTGACCGAACACGCGCATTAAAAAGGCTACGAAAGGCTATACTTAAAAATTAATGAAACACAATGACAGTGTACATCGTCGGTGCTTCGAGTGGGCTTCGCCAAACTCCATCAATACGCATTTTCTCTCGCTGTGGAGGTTCGAATAAAAAATTGAGCTAAAAACAGCAACGAGGGGGGAGGGGGAAGGTGACAGGGGAAAAAGAAAAAGATGTCAAAGCAAACGGACACGCCGAAAGACGAGAGATATGAATAACTTTACGGGTGCGAAACTCGCGTCTTTCTCTCCATTTTCTCTTTCTTTATTCTTTCAACGTGCCGATCCTGGATCTGGTGAAACATCATTGATGAATGCTATTTCATTATCTTCTGACGACATTAAGAAGTACGTATATACTTAAATAAGATCTCAACGCGTTTCATAGAAAGCAAGAAAAAGGCGGGATCTCGGGAATTCGTGCGATTTTCCTCAAGTATATGATATTAAATCCATAAATAGAATCCTTGTACATAAATTTTTTTTTTTCAATAGAAAGAAAATTTCTCACAATAGAAATATTTTAATATGCTTCTTACGTGTCCTTAAAATACCGCTGAACAGACACCCTTAGTCGACAGGACTTTCTTCTGGTCAGAACGGCGTGGTTTGTCAAGCGGAACATCACGGTGTGACGAAAGGATTCTGCCCGGGTGGTATAGTGGGTGGGCACTTCTTCTACTTACCGATTCGATTTAATTCGCAGGAATTCCGACGAGACTTCGGACAGCATCGAGATTTATCGTAGATACGGTCTTTAGTATGTCGAGCGTTCTTTTTTCCCTTTCCACTGACTGTCCTTCTCCGTTAATCTAATTGCTATTTTCTCTTCCTCTTTCTCTCTTTATTCTCCCCCCCCCCTCTCTCTCTCTCTCTCTTTTTTCTCTCTCACACATTCTCACACACGCATACTCTTTAATATACTAAGGAGCATTAAGTAACTATCTTATCTCTGTCGAAAAATAGGACATCGTGTTCGCTACTCGATCATCGGTCCCGCAGTTCCTTGCTAGTCGCGCGTTTGCCTCGACTACTCTGTGCGCTTCCGAAAGATAAACTTTCTCCCGAAAGATAAATTCGTATACATATCTGGTAAAATCGAGTAATATTAAAAACATCGGCGAAGAAAACATCGACATTTGCGCGGAAGTCGCGTTCGCGTTTTCGAGAATTTGTAAGAATGAAGCGATCTCAATATCTCTATTTGACTCCATGCCATGCGAATTATTTTGCGAATCTTACTTCGCACTCACAATAATCATCTTAATTGCACTTCGCAATGACGTAGCCGAACATAATCATCGCTAAATCGACGTCAATCAAAAATCTCGTCGATACATATAATTCCGACACGGAATGTTTATAATAGCGATCGTAGCTAACATCTGTAGGATCCTTCCTCCGCTTATTGGTAAAAGCTAGTCTTTGATATTATAAAGAACACCATACGGTTATGCAATCGTGCATCTCATGGAATAAAATTCGCTTTCTCTCCTTAAGTTAATTCCTAGTCTTAAGCCAATGAACCATATAGATATCAATATATATGCTATATAAGCGAGTACTCGCAAGCAATGAAAAGGACATCTCGGACATGATGTACGTTTACTTCAAGATGATCATAAAGAGGATTTTTAAAAATCAAGAATTAATGTACAAAATATATTCTCCACGACGAACATTAGCAATTTCGTTTAAAATTATAATATCAATAATCAATTTTGTTTGAAAATATTGATATGTATAATAAAAATTGAATATAATTTGCACATGTGCATTTATATGCAGATCGACATTGATTTTCAAAAATGATTTTGATCATTTCTAACATTTCCTGAGAGTAATTGTTATTCGACGACGATCGAGCATACGATCAACAATCACGTTACACATCGATTGTCATTTCAATCTTGTCAATATCTCAGATGACGCATTCGTTGGAAACGAATCGTTAATAATTCACTTTATGGCAGCTTAAAGGTAATGATGTTAATGACTTTAGCGTTAAGAAAACGAAGAGAGAATCGGCTCCTGTGGAAAATGTCACGGCAGATTCGCGCGGAACGATGACGCGAATGCATCGTCGTCACATCTCAAACTACACACCGTACATATGATATAAAAGTTTTAATAACGTCTCACACGAGAACAAAGTAATATTGGCAAACAAAATTATACAAAATGGTTATACAGCCGCAATAGGCGGTTATCGATAAAAACAATCTACAAACAGTGACAGCACTTCAAGATAGTAAAGCTCTATTTTTACCGTTTTCTTCGCTTTTTCTTCGAAACAATCATGTCCCTGTCGGTTGTCTCTCGATTTTACTTCGGTGTATGCCATGGCTGTGAAACGTTCTGGATTCAACGTGTCTTTCGGACCGCCCCGTTATACGGTCCCCCGTGTGAAAAGACTCTCTTCGGGATTTTTATCTCTGCACGTTCGAGAGATACACGGAACAGTTAGGGGTACAAGGTAGTGTCACGCTCATTCTCGAGGAGCCTTCGAATAGCTCGCGTTTCCGACAAGCGAAACGGCAAGCGACAGGCTCCGAGCCTGTTTCTTTCTCCGTCATTCGTACCGTACTTCATTCGCAATTTTACGCGATCGCGCGCGCTTAGCTTTTTCTTCAGCTAAAACTTGCTTCTGTTCATCGCACTTCGCGGTTTCTCCGTAATTGGATTTTTTAAAAATTTAGGAAAAAAAAGCACCGTCGGGAGACAATCTGAATATCCAACCTGCGATAGACTTACGCAATAACAATGTCGTGCGCGCATAATCGACGGTCAATCAACCATGAAAGAGATCCATAATGAAGATTCGTCAGCAATGACGAAGCGGTTTTTTTTTCTTTTTCTACTTCTTCTCTCGTTGCATTTGGTCTTGTTTGACGTTTGGTCGGGCTCGTGCGGCAGGAACACAGGAGATTTCTCGTCAAGTGAGACTCGGAGTTTCGTCGCGATCACGTCATGTCATCTCAGCCGAGTCCAGCCCATTGCATGAAATCGGGAACTTCCCTCACGGGCACGTCCCTGGCCAGAGCCTTCACCCTGAGATTCCGGTCCTCTGTGAGCAGAACTACCTCCCGTCTCAAACGTCTCGGCTGTCCCTCTTCTGTTAAGGCAAAGGTCGTATCCCAATTTTTTTTTATTAAGTTCTCTTACGTAGAATCTCCCGCTACAAATTCATTTATTCTTGTCTCGAAAGTCTTTGATATAAATTAGCAAAATATTGCCTTTAAATAATCCTCAGTAATGTTATAAGAAAAAAAATTTTCATCTGAATATATTCTTTAATAAATCTAGGAAAGACTATTCTTTCCTGACTAATTTAGAATCCAGTATAGAAAAAAAGTATTTTCTTCTATAAAAAGTTTAAAATAGCATCGAATATATGACACATTTAATCATGAAACATGGGTGTATTAAGGATCTTTCTTCAGAAGAAATTTTTATCAATTCTATCATCACATAAACAGCAATTTTTGTATTAATAAATTGCTTTTTAAAATATTTTAAAGCTTAGAAGATTTCGTTCCTTCTCGTTCTGATTATTTTGAATGGGAAAACAATGTTCACTAAAATTTTGTAAAAAATTTTCTGAGAATTCTCGGATTTTCCAAATATTTTCAAAGTTTCAAGATGAAAAATTCTTTACCAATTTCAAAATAAGTTTTTTGAATCGGTTTGCAAGTAACGCAAACAAATTTATAAATTATAAATTAGTGGAAGGGATTCCACAAGACTACATCTATTATTTTCTACAAAAGTAAAGTCACAAAATAGTACAGTATAGGGAAGAGGCTTACTACAATAAACTCTCAGTGAGCTACTCTCTTTTGCTGAGTGTTATCTTCTATTATCACTTTAATTTTTACTACTACACTTTAATGCGATATAAACTTCATATCTACCTGCGTTTGCTTGATCTTTGTTGCTTCTGCAAAGACTGAGGCACGTAGTCAATATTCTATCGTCATTTCGTGTCAATCCATCCTAGAACAGAAGATGATAAAAATTCTGAATATGCTGAATATAACTCAGTAAATAATTACATTTAAATATAGTAGCAAATAGCTTAACGGAGAACCGATCACAGAAATTGGCATTAAAAAACAAAGTCTATTATTCAATCACGAAAATTATGCTAGCGAAATATAAGGCAACAAATCGCAAATAGTACAGAAAATACTTCGCACGTACACTACGTGGGTGTTCTCGGCTCGTTATCATAACATTCGCGCTTCAATCAACACCGTGCCTACTTTTCTTTGCTACCATTGGTCTTGGGAACGACTGATTTGTACTATACCGTGGCTACTTTCTGCGTGTAATTGTTAGAATCTTATCGACTGAATGTCACAATCGATTCGTTTTATCATGTCACTTTATCATGTCGTTGCACGCTGCAGGTATTTAGATATGAAATAGCAATGAAAATAATGATTCCTTAATAATTTACATATTCGGTATCGTAAATCGGTTATCAGAACAGGTTTTGTAATCGCCATACAATATTCGGAATTGCATTTTCTTCTTATAAAATGTAAAACATATTGATGTGACAATTGAAATTAAAAACGACAAAGTATTAAATTCAAAGATAATAGAACATAAATAATTAATTCTTCTTAGATTAAAGGAAAAAAGTAAGACGAGGAAGAAGGAAATTGTACAACACATCGATTTCATTTCCGACTCGCAATAACTTCAAAAATCTTATTCTAAGATTTTTAAATAAAAGAAAAGAACAAAGAATTGTTCATCAGAAGTCCTTCATCTCGCGATCGATGCAACTTTGGCTTCTAAATACCTCAGCATGCTGAATACAGTTATTTAAGAGGCGAATGTAAGCGTATCGAATGATCGAGGTTTGTCCAGTTTCTTACTTACCTTGTCGACATCTTCTTCCACCGTAAAAGTGCTGGATGTAAGAACGGTGCCTCTAGTGGTTAAACATCGAATCGCAGGATTTCGACTTCTCGCGAAGGCCAATGCCGCCTTGGCACTCTCGGCGACTCGCACCACATGCTCAGGATTCAGAGTCGCTCTCGACGCTGGAGGACAATCTCTCGCATCGGCGCCTCGAGCTAGACCTTCGAGTTCATTTAGTACTGTAACAAAAAACATTTCCACTCGTTAAGCACGCGTGAAAGGGACGTGTCGAAATTTACGTCGCGTGCACGAGAATACACAAAGGAATCAAGATTAATCTCTTCGAATTGATTATATAAATGTAAAAAAAGTGTATATCTTAATTTAATCCTTATAAAAGAGAAGAAAAGGAATTATGTACACACACACACAAAAAATTAATTTACTTATTATAAGACATTATAAGAATCATTATAATTCATGATAATATACTGCTCTATAATGCTTTAATATTGCACGTGAAAAGATAACAGTTTATATTAAAAATAGCAAAATTTTAGGAAATTTTAGGAAGGTGTAGAAATAATAAGCATAGAAAAGAGTCCCTCAATTTCATTCGTATGATTTATCAATGGTCGATGATATTCAAAAGGATTCGAAGATTTTTTCATAGACTTTTCTATTTTTAGTGTCAACCTCTACTCGCTACTCTCTTTTATATTTCAAACTTTTTCAAATAAGACACAATAACTTAAATTAAAATCTATTTATAAAATCCAAAGATTCAAAAGAAAAGTCTTGTGACTACTACTATCACGCCTACGCGACATGTTCATTCGACGAGATCGATCTCGTCTTCATGGGATTGAGGAAAACAGGATGGTGACATGCTGTTAAAGCAAAAGACCATCACAGCTGCGTTCAAAAGCCACTCTCCCCAACGATCGGCGACTGTACTGATATCGCCCACGTATAAAACGTAGCCAGGAGGCAACCCGCGGTACGCCGCTGCCATCGAGCTCCATCGCGAGCGTTTCAAGCCACATACATGCATTCATGTATGAGCCGTGAGAACCTAACTGTGAACGCTCACCGTTGCTCGCCATCCAAGAGCCAGACGGGCTCGTGGTCGGCCGACTGGCCGACGAGGTCAAAGGGCAGCACGTCGGCCGATTTTGCATGAAGGCGCACTTTCGTTTTTCGACCCCACGACCCGCACGGATGACAAAAAGGAAAAGGAGAAACGCACAAAGCACACAAGTAACAAGATTAAAAAAACAATTTTTTACTAAACGGTAAAGGTTCGATCTGATTATAAACTTTGTTACAATTTTTAATATATTCGTAAACCAAAAAGATTTTTTTCTTAATTGACAATTCTTATATTTAATTGATTTATTGTCTTTAGAAATTAATTTGATTAACTGACTTTTTTAACAGAATTTACAGAATCTTTAAAATAAAATAGAAAAATTTTTTTTTTAATTTCTATCAAAAGATGATATGATAAATTCAAAATACAATTTCGTTTCGCAGCTTATTTGTCATTTTCAATTTTTTATTTTCCCTGTCTACAGACAGACGCATTTTTTTCAGAGGAAAAGAAGAAGTAGATTATCATGAATGCTGTGAGAGAGCTTTATCAACTTTATTCGCCACAGATTGCCGCGCGAGAGCACACAGAGAAGCAATCTACGGAAAATGCAAATAGGAGGTTCACCAAACTTTCCCCGACTCGATAAATTAACCGCCTGCCAGCCTTATCCTCCTTCCAGACCCGACCCTCGACGAACTGGCAAGGGCGGTCGGTAGTGAAGTTTGCGAGACAGGGTGGACGGAAATAGAAAGAATAACTGCGGAGCGAGAGAATAGGGAAAACTGCATTATTTATTACCTAGGCCTGCAGACGTCATTTATCACTGTGCGATAAATATTCTGTTGCTAAAATATCGACATGTATAATAATCAATCTTTAAATTATACGCGTGTCCAACTAAAATAAATTAAAATGCTCCATATCAGCGGATACAATTTTAAAATCCAATCTTCTACTTTCTAAACTTTGCAATTCATAACGTTATTGAAATACTTTATGTGAATAATCTATTTCTTAAATATTCGCATATTAATTTTTAATAGATTTAATTTTATTTTTGCTATTTACTGTTTGCGTCCCTGAAGATGACTCGAATATCGAGATGAAATATTGGTTTTATTATATGTAGTTAGATTATTTATTAAATTTACATGCTAAGAATATATTATACCGTCTATTTTTGTGCACTTCTTATCGTATCAACTTCCACAGTCTTCTTTTTGAGTTCTATCATGTTTTAAAAATTCGTTCTATTAGTCCTTCTATTAGTGTTTTGCTCCACTTTCTCATAATTGTTTACTTTTAGATGAATATTTTTATATATGAAATAACGCAATAAAAAAAACCTAACAAATATAATGAGCCATGACTTTACGACACTAATCGATGATTATGATAATGCTTGTCAAAATCTTCAAAGCAAAACGTTTATCCTTGTTCTATCGCAATGGCCACGATCTTACCTAATAAACCGTTTTGGCATTCGAAGAGCTCTTCCACTAGAGTATGAACAATACGAAATAAGACGGACAGTGAACATAAGTTTCCGCAAAATGCCATGTCTGGATTGGCACCGTGAATCGATTTTGCTGAATCAACGATTAGATCAGCGTTAATTGATAATAGGGATGATGATTGATGAGCCTTTCAATTTTCAGCGGCCTTGAACCTTGACACCAGCCTTGTCTTCAATTGAACGCTAAAACAAGTATGTCACATACAACTTTCACGATCACCTCAAGAAACTATCATTCTGATATTTTTCAAAATCGTTCTTCACGTTATTTGTGCCTACATATTTTATTTAATTCAATAAATTAAATTATTACAACTCTGCTAAAGAAAATATTTATCTACACGTGAAAATCGAATACGCGTTCTAAGATAAATGTTCACAAAATGAATACATCACAACTGAGATTAAATAAAGGCTTGAGTAGTTAAGATGTACACGCTCGAGGCAATAAATGCTCCAAATGTCCGTCTTGTCGTCGTAGCAATAACTCTAGACGCATTACTATTATAAAGCACCGTGAAAATGTCAGCCTTACCGTGAAAGATTGTAAATTTATCGCTGATTGCGTTTCGCTAAGTAGCGAGTGTCTATAAACTGCGACTATTAAAAAAGAACCAGTCGTTCCGTCGTGCCATGCGTCATCATTGTTGTCATCATCATCGACTGTTTGACAGAAACGAGCGTTTTGTATGCATTATCATATTGTAAAAAACACATCAATTGGCGTATGACATATGATTTAACAATTCTATTACTGTGATAGCTTTTTACTTAATACCTCCAATTAAATCTAATTCTTGTAAAAGAAAAAGATATTTATAAAAGAAATAATTTAAGAATCTTTATTTTAGATATTATTTTATTTTAATTTTTTATAAAAGGAATAATTATTTTTAAAGTTTAATTGTGTATAATTATAATTTAAGAAATATAATTGCTAATCACAATGCTGAACTTAACGGGATATTTCCTCTAATTAATTAAAAATTACACATTTATATATATCTTTTCTGTATCTATTTTTCTTTATCTATTATTCTTTATGATATAATAATATATTTACCGCTATTTCCTCTCCCTATCGCATCAAATGTTTCATTAAATAATAATTAATATGCGAATAATAATTAACAGATCCTAAAGATGCAATTTAATATATCATTCGAGAATCATAAAATTTAAATTAATTACGAACTACTTGCGTATCACGCAAAGTTCCGCGTCATAACATTCTTTATGAACACAGACTCCGTCTTCTTCTCAACAAAAATTTTATTGAAAGCTATCATCAATTATAATGGTTTCTTTTTCAACATCAAATAATCCAATAATTAATTTGTGTGCACATTCCAATTCCGTTAATTCTAAAATGAAACAAATCTGTCCTGGGAATGTAAGTTCCTAAAGCTTGTTAAAAAGTTTATATACTTATTGTATACATAATTAGTGTACACTACGCGTATTAAAAAGTTCTATTAATTTTAAAATGAGATAATTCTACCTTGAAAATATAAATTTAGTTTGTAAAATAAATTCTTAATATTCAATAAGATTGGAACAAGACCGTTTATGTTAAATACATTATTTTAAATACGAAGCGCCACTATGATCTGAATGTTAAAATGTTGAACTATTATATATATATTCGTATAAATGAATTAATTTCAGAAATGATAACTCGCACGGAATGCAAAAGATCTGGATTCAAAACTGGGTTCAAGATTCAACTCCCGGCAATATTTGTCGCATTAAATTTATTACAGTTTTTTAAATTTGAGGGGATTATTAATATTCCAGATTAATTACGTTGAAAATTCGACAACCATATCAGTATGCAATTATCATTTCTTAGTTCAACATCTTAACATTCTTAATATTGTTTAGTTTATAAAGTCTAGTTTATAAAAAAATCAGAATTTATATAAATTATATACATAGCATAGCACATTGTATACATAGTATTGTGCATTGAAATTCTAAAATACGATAATTCTAGAAATGTAAACTTAGTTTCTAAAAAGCTAGTTTGAAAAAAATCAAAATTTATATAAATTATATATATATATATAATTTATATAATTTAGTGTGTGTGTGTGTGTGTGTGTGTGTGTGTGTGTGTGTATATAATATAGCGAGTACTGTTATATCTCCATAGCGGAACGCAATGAAGATATAACACGGCTTTAAATCAGTATGCTGTGGAGTGCTACGGATTTAACTGCTTCGAGCGCGACGATGACTTGAGACCATGATTTCGTTCGGGTCGTATCTCGATGTGAGACCGTTAAAGGAAATGCTCTCCGACAATGCGCGCGACTGATCGACGGCGTTCGAAAGGAATTGCTCAACACTAATTGGAGCGAAGGAATCGACAACGGTTCGCATTCCTCAATGTCATCATCCTCCAGGAGCTGACGCAAGCGCCGTTAATAGCCGTATCGGTCGGAGTTCGATCCGGCAAACGGCTCCCGCGATCGAACAAAGCATTTCGCGCCAGGGATATATGGGACAATCCATTCTCACGAGGACGAGGGGGCAGGAAAGTTCTGCGACAAGTGACGCGTAATGACTATGACCTAATGAACTATTCTCCGCTAGGGATCGACAAATCGACTGTCTATCGTCGACGGTCTCCAGCTTCGCTTAACGTCGGAGACGAAGCAAATCGAGTATGTTTGCGTACCGGCGATTGCTTTGACCCAAGGCGCGACCTCCGACTGGTCGCGTCATTTCTCTTCGATGACATTATCTAGACACAACCCTTGAGAAGGTGTGTTCGGTCATTGTACAGTTTTTAGATACTTCATAGATACGTTCGATGCGCCGCCAATAGCTGATTACAGTATTATAATAACCGATTTAATGTGCACAGTAATTGTGATAAAAAAATATAGATAATTCGAGTAATGTATTCGAGTAATGAGAGTACAATTAACGTACTCTCTAAAACTTTTGGTGTAAATCTCATTTTAAATCTCATTTTAAACAATGAAATCTCATTCTTAAAGATTAAAAACTACAGCTCTTTTTCAAGTCTGCTCAATTTCCACTCCAAAGAACTTAGAGAATATATGTAGAAATGAGAATTAGTCAATTTTTTTTGAAAGATTTTTATATTTGATGAATAATCGTTTTTTAATCCTAACTTCTTCCTAACTGTCATCTTTTCAGTTTGATAAATAGATTATTTTTTATTATTTTATTATTTTTTATTAGAGAATAGATTATTTTTTTATAAAGAGATGAACGTAACAGTGTAGTGACGAAATAGAGCAATAGAATTTACAATATTTGACAAATTGAGATTCTCTTCTATTTTTGTTTATCCGATAAAGATGAATGATGTTATAATACAATTTGTCTCTCTGTTTATTAATAGTTATTCCACGCGTTTTTGAAGATAGGAAAAAGTTTTCCAAATTATATTACTGTGGAGTGTAACATATCCATCTTCTTTCAAGACACTCGATCTTTAATCAAAAAATGATGGACGAGATCAGAGACCAAGCGGTGCACGTATCTTTCGCTGGTCTTTTTCCTGCGCTAATAATATTAAACTTTTGTTTTCACTTACCAACGAGTGGCACCATGAGAGTGTAGATTGGCTGCGCGCCGGAAATGGCTCTCGCGATGATCTGCAATTGCTGTAGGTAATCGATGAAGCAATTAGTGTCTGGCACCAGCTGTCTCGGTCGCACCTCGATTTCTACCGACACCGAGGACTTTTGTAAAATAGCCTAAACATATACAAATATGACACATATATTTCAATAATATCAAAATAGAAATAAATTTCAAAATTTTAACGGACTCAAATAATATCGTCTCCCTTTTTTTTTAAAATAGTCGAATATATGGAAAAGATTCTCAAAAAGAAAAAATAAAAAAAAATATCATTTTAACAAAAGTAATTAAAATAAATATCAATAATAATAAATATCAATAATAAATATAATAATAAATATCAATAAATTTGTCAAAATATTATTTTGACAAAAGTAATTAAAAATAAAATATAATATTAATAACGTTACAAAAATATATTTTTAAAATACTTAATAATTAGAAATATGATTATAATTAAAGAGGACGACATCAATGTGACGACGACACTTGAATTTCTCTTTTAATCCTAAATTTTACCTCAATTTTCCGTTATTGTATATAACGAATCTAAATCTTTTTAAAATCAATAAAATCAAGAAAATTTCATAGTTGAGTAATCGTCTCAATCTACATCCA
This sequence comes from Atta colombica, assembly GCF_001594045.1. NCBI lineage: Eukaryota > Metazoa > Arthropoda > Insecta > Hymenoptera > Formicidae > Atta > Atta colombica. The sequence goes on from NW_017259417.1 coordinate 192,516, forward strand.
TCTTCGTGATTCTCCTCCTTGTCGGAGAGAAACGTACTGCATCTCCATACGCATTGCATGCACCTTCCACCGAGAGAGAAACAAAAAACGAGAAAAAGAGGGAAAGAGAGACAGACGCGTGTGCATGCAGCGAAAGATGCAACGGAAGACGCATTATCTTCCAATTGAATCCCACGTATGCGGATGGTGCTTGGTGAGAGGCAGTGGCGCGCACCGAACAATATCAGCTCAGCATATAGCGTGAATGCCAAATAGCCATTGTCGTAACAGAAACTACGGACTATAATGAGGCCTCTAATATTGTTTTGACGATGATCGATACACATCGTTGACCGCGAATTCATTTATAAAAAAAAAAAAACATGAAAACTGCCTTCAATAAAAGAGCTAGTTTCAAGATATTGAGCAGCTTCATTAAAATTCAGCAAAGTATTCAGTACATGTGTTATCTCGGTTCATTAACATATTCTCAGTGACGATTTAAGGTATTTACCGCTGTCTACGATTTTCAAGTGGAATAATATATGCAAAAGTAGAATACATTAGTCATGAATCTTCTCTCACTTTCTATTTTGCGATATTCTTTATGTAATCATTATTTAAAAGCAATTTACTGACTAAATAATCATTGAAAACGTAATAATACATAATTTGAAATATGAAAAGAAAAAAATCTCTGAAGATATTAGTCATCGAATTATTTATCCATTAATCAAGTCTTTAAAATGAGTTCTCCCAAAAATTTTTTCTCCAGCAGATCTGAATTTTATAAATATAATTAATAAACACAAAATTTCTTTCAATAAATTTTTTAATAAATTAAAGTAAATAACATAAACATGCTTTTCCTCTTTTCCTCTTTTCTTGCTCGATACCAAACATTTCTTTAAATCCTTGAAAGACCGAGAGGTCTCTTAAAACGATCCTGCAATAGTCAGCGCGAATATATTCGCAACGGTATCTCAAGAATTATTCAATATCCAGAAACTCTACTCAATATTGAGGATTTGGTTTCGCACTAATGTTCGTGCGATGGCACGTCGCACGAGTCGGCGAAAAGCATGCGGGGAATCCGAAGACGAACCTAATTGCTTGCGGGGGTACGTGGATGGAATGCAAAACTAGGAGAGATCGTGCACACGCGACATCACCAAGCAAAGCCACGTCGAGCCACACTACGTCGGTGTGCAAATGTCATACACGTGTCCACGAGATTTCGATCTTTATTCTCGTCCTCTTGACATGATACATTCGCATGTTCCCATTCCGCAAAGAGTTAATAAATAGTCGGCAAATCACCCATTTCATTTTTCGACAAACTCTGGATAACGAGGGTACGAAATTAAGTTATTATAAAATAATCGTTTTCTCGATGATACAGATATATATATCCTTCTAAGAATTCATTTTTAAATACCAATATATGCATGTATATTATATATATTGAGTTGGAAAAAAAGCCAACCCAATTCTGCAGATTTTTGTGCTTAAAATTATATATACAATATCTTCGTCAAAAATAAACAAAATTTAAATTTTAAAAAAGGATTTTAAAACTTGAGATCTTTAAACTTTCGAATGGTTACTATTTTTTTAATTTGTGTGAGTTTT
>NW_017259417.1:194226-195751 GCF_001594045.1 Atta colombica
TTTGCTTTGTAGGTCTGTAGCATATCCAAAAAAAATTTAAATACATTTTCGACTATCTACTGTGAAAGCTTGAAGCTTTCCCTATAAAATCGTTTTTTAAAAATGTTTCTACGATTTTTTTGTTTTTGAATTATCGCAAGTTAAGTAAAAAGAATCATTCTGACTTTGATTGCTCATAAAAATCCCCCCATTAAAAATTATCGTATTGCAATTTAAAAAAATTCTTAAAACTAAAACGTTGCTCTATCTCTTTCATGTCAAATAGTCGAAAATTCCGCAACACATATAAAGTAACTGTCTTGTCTTTACTGTACCTGTCCCTATTAGTGTACTTTTTTTCGATAAGTCATAAAAAAAATTAGCAGGAATAAATAAGAAAAAATATTTTTTTTTGTTAAGTTAAATTATTAATGCATACGATATCAAAAATAATATTTTATTTTTTTAGTATTAAAGTATTTTAAATATTTTTCAAAAGATATAAGGAATTTATGTGAATCCAGTAATACGCAAGATTTTAAGTTTGTCCTTATTAATATGTCCTGTATTGGAGTTGAAAACGTTATGTTATAAATGTACATTGAAATAAATATAATTGAAATAATGATTTATGTAATATTAACTTAAGCAATTAGCTCAAAAAATTTATTACTTGTTTTAATAACTATATGTTAAAATGAGTCAAATATGGATAGACACACAAATTGGAGGTACATTAGATAGGACCATCGCCGCTTAAAAGACTCACTAATAGGAACAAAATTTTTTTTTTATTTTTGTCAAAAACATTATAAAGTATTAACATTTTTTAGAAATATTATAAGAAAAAGAAATAGTTGAAAAACTGATATTGATTGCAAGCAGATAAAATTAAAATCAATATTTAATTCAGTAATAAGCAAATTGGCTAAAAGGCACATTAATAGGGACAGTTATTCTATTCTGTATATAGTTTTGAATTAATAAAAATCTACAGAACTTTTCCAACCCTATATATAGTGAGAGCAAAAAGTACAAGGAAATTTTTTATAAAAAAGTCTTTTTTATAGAAAATAAACATTAATTAACAATTTTATACAATGAATACATTCTTCCATTAACAAATGAGCTTCGCATATATTCCTGATTTTAGGAGCTAAATTTCTCGACTATACGAATACTTTTTGAGCATCCAAATAATAGAATTTTTATTTTTCAGATGATATATTTTCTATAATTAATACACATCTTTTTGATATAATTTTAAGAAACATACATCTATTTTATTCTTTATAAATAAATTGTTAATCATTCAAGAAATGATTGTCAATTAAACGAATCGACGTCAAATTGATGTTGAAATCATTGTATCGCTATCGATTCTATATTAGTTCGATAACTTATTTCTCACTGGATAATATTTACTTTTTAAAAATAAAGTTTATTTAAAAAATTTTCTTGTACGAATTTTTCTTTGTACGAATACTTTTTGCACTCACTACACACACACACACACACACACACACACACACACACACACACACAC